>NC_043704.1:94055259-94089846 GCF_006229205.1 Suricata suricatta | reverse complement strand
ACACACACACACACACACACACACACACACACACACAATGGAGTACTACATAGCAATGAGAAAGAATGAAATATGGCCATTTGTAGGAAAGTGGATGGACCTTGAGAGTGTCACGCTAAGCGAAATAAGCCAGGCAGAGAAGGACAGATACCATATGTTTGCACTCATAGGTCTAACAGGAGAACAGAAGAAACCTAATGGAGGACCAGGGGGAGGGGAAGAGGGAAAGAGAGTTAGGGAGAGAGAGGGACGCAAAGCCTGAGAGACTATTGAATACTGAAAAGGAACAGAGGGTTGAAGGGGAAGGGGAAGGGGGGGAAAGAGGTGGTGGTGATGGAGGAGGACACTTGTGGGGAAGAGCACTGGGTGTTATATGGAAACCTATTTGACAATAAACTATAAAAATAAAATAAACTAAAATACAACCTCCCCCCCAAAAATATACCATTTCCCTTCCGTCTCACCTGGGAGTCAATTGCAATCAGGAAAATAATATTCTTATTCTCTGTGCCCAGATCACTGCTCTTACAGTATGGAGATTAACTTTGGCTGTGGCACACTGTGAGAGAGCACATTTTACTAAATTGATTGATTCAATCCTCGATCAATGATCTCTGCCACTGCCCTCAATCCAGTCTCCTCTGATGTCTGTTGACTTACCTTTCTTCTCCGCCTGACCATGAACTCTCTGAGGGCAGGCACCAAGTTTAACTCATCTTAGCTCAGTGTGTATACAGTGGGGCCCAAGGCAGGCATGTCTATTAAATCAAAGATTTGATGAGTAAAAATGAAAAAGAATTTGTTTTCTAAAGTTTAAATTTTGAGTAGGCAGCTATCTTTGCCACATATAAAGTCATTGCATTTTTCTTTTTGTTCTTTCTTCTTTTTTCTTTTATTCTTTCCTTTCCTTTTTCTTTTCTTTCCTTCCTGCCTTTCATTTTTCTTTCTTTCTTTCTCACTTTCTTTGAACTTAGAGTCATTGATTTTTAAAAGTATTCCCTCTTCAATTCAGGAGCAGATTCTTCTTTATTTAGGAAGCCTTTTCTAGGAATCTATCAAGCCTGACCATGAAGCTATTAGTCTTCTTCAGTTTAGAGTTTGAAAGACTGGTGTGAGGCGAACCTAATTTACTAAGAGCTGACCCCATTAATTGGACCAGGTGGCCTGAGGAAGAAGAAAGCCAGCGGGAGCCAGGTAAGAAGATTATTGTCTAATATTACAGGAAACTGGAATTAAATCTAGAACTGGTGAGTGTCAGACTGACAGCTGTCCCAGGCTTACACAACCTTCTCCCCCTCTAGCTGTCAGCTTCTTAAGGGCAGGGGTCAAGGCTTCTCTGCATTTTTAGAACTTGGGGCAGTTGAAGCAGAAACATCTGAAGATAGGCAGACTGAGAACGGGAAAGCCAATGTGCAGGAATAATGAGAAAGTAAGGCTCTTTCTCACGTGGCCCCCACCAGTTGGGGGGGTGGGGAGAAAGGAAGACAACTTTTGCTAAGCACTACCTGTAAGACAGTCTTAATATTTTCTCATATATTGCAGAAGGCAATTGTTTCTGAAATTTTTGAGGCTTGATTTGTCCTATATTGGCAATATTTCTACAGTTTGAATATCTTAACTCCAAAGAGCAAAATAATGGAAAAATAGTTTTCCAGGACATAAGATACAGTAAAAACTTGTTTTGAAAGAATTTTATTTTTAAAAGTCCTTCATTGCATGTAAATACTTCTTGCAAATCGGTTGAAGGATGCAGTACGTATCCATCATTACTTTGCATAGATTAAAAGCATCTGGATATAACTGAAAAAGGGGAAACAAGAGTATCTCGTTAAAATCCTAAATTTTTACACATGTAAGCATGTATACAAAAATGATCCATTCTATTTAGTTTCTCTCATATTGAAAATCAGAATTCACGATGCTCACTTATTATCTTAAAACTGGTATGATAGAGGGGCGCCTGGGTGGCTCAGTGGGTTAAGCATCCAACTTCGGCTCAGGTCCTGATCTCACATTTCCTGAGTTTGAGCCCTGTGTCGGGCTCTGTGCTGACAGCTCAGAGCCTGGAGCCTGCTTTGGACTCTGTGTCTCCCTCTCTCTCTACCTGCCCCTCCCTGGCTCATCCTGTCTTTTTAAGAAATAAATAAACACTAAAAAAATACAAATACAAATAAAAAATAAAAAACTGGTGCAATAGATACATATATACAAATATGCATACACATGTAAAATTTTTATTCTTTGGAAATGCTTGTTGGTTTGTGGCGGATTCTCTCACCCTTGGGGAGTTGATATAATTGCATCTACAAAACCAAAGTTGAGATGATGCGACAGCTTCTAGTGGAAGGTTTCTTCTCTGTCTCCTCTAACCGAACCTTTCCTTTCCAAGCTTCCCTCTCAGCCTGTGCATCTGGAAAATCTCCATGAAGTCTATGGTGTCCTCACAATGTCACCCAGCCTGGGCAGAGCCATGGTGGCCCATCCATCAGGGTTTCTGCCGCTCTGTCTGTGAGCCATGGTGACATCACCTTGCAGTACAGGAAGCCAAGGATCACAACTATCACACCAGTTCCTGCTGGAAGCCTCCTCTGCTCAGACTCCCCTGGAAATGATCTCACTTTACAGGTGAGGCACCTGATTCTCAAAAGGGTTTAAATACTGTTAATTTGCTTGTCATCACACATGAAATAGGGACTGGAATCCAGAGGGTTATGGCATCTGGTTCTTATTCTGCCAGAGGTAGAACTCTTAGTCAATCCAGGTTCCTGTCCTCCCAATTTCTCTGGCTCTCCCCAGTCCCGGGAAGACTTTGGGGTGTTGGGGGGGCAAAGGCAGGCATCTTGTTCTTATTCATTGTCTGCCAGCTCTGGGGCCACTAAGCCATCCATCCTGCTCTCAGGGCATGCCCAGCATTCCTCAGTCTCATGACAAACCCCCTTCATACCCAGTAGCTCTCTCTGTTGCTTTTTGCCCCTCTGGGCACGTGATTCTCACCTGGCAGCACCTCTGGGGATTGCGTGGGAACAGTCTCCACTCTGGACCATGCTGTGCCTGGCAGACTTTGTGAGGTCCTCTGAGGCCTTGTCTGCCCAGACTTACCAAGTAGGTATTTCTTCTCTGGGATATTGTTGTTTTCTAGGTCATGTACCTGGATAGCAGGTGACAGGTGTCCTCTGCCCTCAGATCCCACCTTCTGTCCTGAGAGTTCGGTCTCTTTCACCTGACTGCATTGTATTCAGCTTTGTGCTCCAGTGCTTATTATCGAGTCTGGCAGACTAAAAGGCCCTCTATAAATTCTTATTAAATTAATAATTGTCACCTTCCTACATGTAAAGCTGTAGCCACTTTCTCCTGTTGTTCTATGGTCTGTTTTCATGGCTTAGCCAATATTCAATAGATCTATAATAAGGTGGAGAGCTTAGACTTTAGATCATGAAAGTTCTCTTATAAGGACTGACTTGTCACAACTTAAAGCACCAACCACATTTCATGAAGTCAGCTGTGTGTTATCTAAGGGCTGATTCTAGCAGATTCTGTTGGTGTCTCACCCATTTGCCCTCACCCCTGCAACTTCAGTGCTTGCCAGCAGACTTCCAACTACCAGTACCTGCATTCTTTTGCTCGAAGACTTTCCTTGGCCACAAAAGCCACATTGCCCACCTGTGTCACTACAAGTGCCAGAGTATTAATGCTTTCCAACGGCGGCTGTCAGTCAGTGACTTACAAGATTTGGGGAATAAATGCCCCAGGTCCCCTGTCCCTGAGGTCGGATGTAACTGAGGCAGATGTCTACACCTCCAAGTGGTTCTCCCAGGGTACTAAGTGCCAGTTACCCATAGTGGTACTCGCTTAATAAGCATGATTCAGTGGCTTCTTCCTCTTCCTGTGTTACATTCCCAGCCCGTTACCTCCAGATACACTACTTGCACTTGAATCTTTGTCTCATGGGGCGTCTTGGGGAACCCAACCTAAGAAACAGATTTACTAAGATCCTAAAGTAACTTTTAGTTCTAGGTCTTCTGGAGTAATTTAGGCAGTTGTAAGCAAAAATAGTGAAAGAAGTGTTGAGGGAAGAGGGAATGAGTGTAGAAGATCACTGTGGGTTGACTATGAAGAAACTTGCCTAACTTTCCTTGGATAGGGCTTGGAATGGCTTCAGAAGTGTTTCTTGTAGGCATGCATTTCCTACTGGCTGTATGTGAAAGCATTGTAATGTTTTACTATATGTGTATGCGTATATATATATATATATATATATATATATAATATACATATATATGTATATATCTTCTTTTAATGATGTAATCTGAATGTAGGCAAGAATTTTTGCATATAGATATTCAAGGAAGTATTTTTCCCTAATAGCAAAATATTGAAAACAACCTAATGGAGGATAGATATAGTTAAATCATTATGACAAAATATGGTGTGTCTACTAAATGGAATATAATGCATGCCCTTAAAATGCATATTTTAAAATTTTTTTCAAGTTATTTATTTTGAGAGAGAGAGAGAGAGCGTGCAAGCAGGAGAGGGGCAGAGAAAGAGAGAGGAAGGGAGAGAATTCCAAGCAGTTTCTCCACTGTCAGTGCAGAGCCTGATGTGGGGCTCAAACACATGAACCATTAGATCACAACTTGAACCAAAATCAAGAACCAGACGCTTAACCGATTGAACCACTTCAGGCACCCCTTAAAATGCGTATTTTAAAACATGAAATGCTAATAGTACTGGCACGCATGTTAAAAAGACAATTTCCTTTATCCTTTGCTAGAAGCAAGGGGCCTTCCACCCACACTTCTGCTTATAGTTCCTGTAACCCCTTAATAGTGATGACTTTTGAGAAGAAGGCTCAGAAGGAGGTTGGATTGGAAAGAGAACAGATAGGCAGTCTGGCCAAGTAGACAGAACTAATGTAAACAGCACAGACTGAGGGAATGAAATAAAAAAGAGCTGTATTTGCTGAGCTCTGCTTGCTACCCCTCCCCCTTGGGCTGCATGTATGCCCCTGCCACCAACACAGGAGTGATTATATGTCTACTATTTATGGTGTGCCCGCTAGAAGCCACACACATCTTAACTGTTTTAGAAACATGCTTTTATAATATTTCCAACAACCTTCTGGGAAAATATCACAATCTCCATTTTCTCAAATATGGAACGTAAGATCAAGATGGTGTAAGCCACCAGTCTATGATCACTCAACCATTACACAGAATTCAAATGCCGGTGTTTCTGTTGCTTAGAAAATGAGGTCAAGGGATAGAAAAAATGACCTTTCTTACGTGATAGAGAAGTGATTATCAAGCTTCAAAGAAGAGTAAGGAAATGTGTAACTGCAGGAACTTAGAGAGAAAGTCCTAGTCCATGCTGGGCTGGCTCTTGGTGTGGCCTCCTGCAAGGTAACCTTGCTCTCATCTTGTTTCCTTTAATTACGTGTTGAGCCAACAGTAGACTTGCCACTCACTATGGCACAAAAGCTTGGTCTTTGCTGTTGCAGTGCTCTGTGAACTGCAGTTCTCAGGACTGCAAACAATCACCAAACAGGAATTCCAGCTCAGACGTGCGCATCTAGCCATGTGCCAGGGGCATCTGCTCCTGTGGAAGGAAGTGTTCCTTGGCTCTAAAGAGGTACAACAAGTTGGCTCAGTTGGCTCTTCATTGGCTGGAGAGAGTAAATTGTGAACATCTCTCCAGCTTTTCCAATGATGTTCCAAGTGTAGCTTGATACCGGCCATGGTGTAGGTATTTGCACCGTGGAAATTAGCAAACACTGTCAGTGAAAGCTTTTATCTTGGCGATCAATTGACTATTGGGCTTCTCCCTGAAGGATCAGAGGCCACTCATTAGAAACTGCCATCTGTCTTGCTGTGGCATATACAAGATAGTCCATGGGTAATATCAACTGAGTCTACAAACATATGGGGGTTTTAAGGAGCTGATAAGTATACCCATTTTCCTCAACCCCATTCTGAACTAAGTAAAATATAAAGAACAGTCAGGTAGAAGGAGCCTTATGTATAAACTCTTTTGCTGATAAAGCCTAGATTGGTGAATGTGATTTAGTTGCACAAGAATGAACTTCCTAATATTGTACTCCAGAATCAAGCAGACCTGCCCATCTGTCACAGACTCATCTGGACAGCCAACAGCCTTTCCATATGGAGCTCTCCTCCTAAAAAACTTATAGTACTGATAATCTGAACAGAATGCTTGATTTCTTTGGGCAGCTGACTCTCTAGAATAAGGTCAGTGGAAAGGACTGAGCTCTCTTTGCCTGGTTTCTGTTACAAAGTCACCAGTAAGAGATTCCTCCTCTCTGGGGAAGAATCAGAGAGGGACCAGATAGACCATAGAAACATTGCTTGCACTGAGTGTCTGCCACATGGAGGGAGATATCAATTAGGGAATAACCATCGTTTTATGAAAACCTAAAGACAACCAAGTGGGAAAGTGATGAAAAATGTAAACTGGATTCTATTTTTCCAGGTTCATAATTTATTGTACAAATTGAATATCTCATGGTGAGTTGACATTAGCTTGTCCAGGCATGGGAACTTAACAGATGAGGTGCCAACTGTTTAGAGTTCATATGTGGCTTTCACAGCTGGAAGTTTTTTAGACCTTAACCTGAAGTATAAAACTACCAAAGCAATGCCTCTGCATGTGGCCAGTCCACAATTCATTCTCCCTGTGGGAGTATAAGAGTTGGAATATTTTTTAATACCAGTGAAATGGAATTGGGCACCAGATTTGGGGGCTTCCATGATTTCAATCTCACAAAAGGCACAGATTCTGCAGCCCATGTACCTCAATATACACAGCTACCCCTTGGCCCAGGTGGAAGAAGCCCTGTAAACTGGATTCTGTGGGTCTCAATATGGGCACACTCTGCCTTCCCAGTAGTGATGTTTTAAAAAGTATCAGATCGTCCTTCATCTTGAGGAATATATAGTGGTGTTCTTACCTCTCTCTCTCTCTCTCTCTCTCTCTCTCTCTCTCTCTCTCTCTCTCTCTCTCTCTCTTTTTCTCACACACACACACCCATGCACACACACCTTTCTGACTATGACATTGCAGATGGAGTCTACAAAAGCAGTTGTAATCTATACAAGGTTTTTATATTATGGGTCTTCTCCAATCAGGAGACATCTTGTGTCATCTGACTATAGGTGAGAAATTCTTATGGGACCTGTCAGAGAGTAAGGTTTGCCTTTCCCTCTGCTTTTTAGGGTCTTTTTCTAGAGGGACATCCAGACCTTCCCCTGATACCACTGACTTCCAGTCTCTTCATTGGTTGTCAGCTTTATAGTGGCTGATCAGCAGACTACATGAGGAGGGGCATTCTGTAGGGTGTTTTTATGAAGTTTCCTTTAGTGCATATTCCCCTCATTCTCATTTAGAAAATGTGGAGATATTCTGCCCTTATCAATCTGCTGGTATCATGCCTACTGGAGCATTGTAGGCCAGAGAAGCCTTGAACGGTTTGGTTGGGCTGGTTTCCAGACTTAGGCCTTAGCTCTAGTTCTGTTATAGAGAAATTTCCCTAGAGCTGCATATCCCCTTAGAACAATAAAAGGAATATAACTCCCTCCAGAGACTCTTAGTTTAATGTGAAAGACAATACCTAGTTAGTTTTACTGACATGCTTTTTGGGACATGACTTTGAATCCTCTGGAATTTCTTCGGTGCAAGTTGGATCATGGTATCAGGCTCCTTCCACTGGCCTCAAAAGTCTCCTTTTGTTGCAAAATAATCTAGAATCTCTCCTGGGTCTAATTATGTTTGGATTATAATTTTTAAAGCTTGGGAGTTTAATTAAAACCAAAGTGGGAGTGTCCTTTACATGTTATTGGTTGAAGACCTTCTGATTATTTGCTTTAGATTGTTAATGCCTCCAGAAGATTTTCTTATCTTATTGTACATCAACCTGAAAGCTTTATAGGAAAAACTCAGTATTTGCTTGTTCATCTATTCAACAGCTGTTTAGTGAATGCCCAACATGTAGTAGGCTCTGTGCTGGCCATGGAGGATAAATGTACCCTCAAGGAGTGGAGTGAAGAGAAAAGCACACTGGCCAATCATTATAGTGTAATGAGCATTGCAATGGTGATATACTAGAAACAGTGGAAGGATGGGAGAGATGTTGAAGGCAGCCTGGGTGAGTCATGAAGCACTTGAGCTAAACTTGAAGAATGAAGTGGGGTTTTAAAAAAGACACAAAGGAGAAGAGCCTTCCAGGAAGAGTGGACGGTTTAGAGGACATGGTATTTGGGGGAACTAAGAGAAGTTCAGTCTTATTGGAGTGCCTAGGGCTAAGGAAGAAGGGAGTGAGGCCTACAGTGTGCCAAATACTGCTCTGACTGCTTGATATTGATTCTCTTGCCTGATTTTGACAACACTATAGGGGTGGTGTTCTTAACCCCATCCAACAGAGGAGGAAACTGAGCCACAGAAGGATTATATAACGTGCTCAAGATTACTGACCTAGAAGATGTTAAGGCTGAGATTTGACCTCCATGTAGAAGTGACTTTAATCACTATACAAAACTGCTTCCCTATGTTTATCTTCATGCTTCAGCCCACAAACCTTTGGTTTTCAGTCCCAACAAGTAGCTGCTGAAGTCTCTGTTTTTACTGAAGACGCTTTTGTCTACAAGGTCACCAAAGATAGCTGGTGTGTGGAATGCACTCATTTTATATGATCACTCTTTGACTAAAAGAAATGCAGATCAAACCCTCATTCCTGCAAACACAACAATTGCTGTGTGGCAAAGGCACTTCATGCTCAAGTCTGAGGCTCAATAATTATCAAATTATAGTGCCACCAAAACTCAAGCATACCTTAAAGTAGCTTCTGCAGGTTTTGGGCTGTCGAGGAAGTTTTGGAGAGAGCTGTTTGAAACTAGAGGAATGAGTGTGTTTATTTAAAAAAATGAGAAAAACAGGTGTTAGGGCTTTACCACTGGCTTTCTGGGAGTTTTTATACTCCTGATACCTGAGGTCATGCTTGAAGGGCCAACCTGGAATGATGGAAATGCTGGAGAATCTGTAGTCTTAGGTCTTAACTTTGGTCATGTAAGACTCTTTGGGAGTTTGGGCAAGAAACTCATTTTGATTTTCATGCTTGCATAGAAGAGTGGTTAAATGTCCCACTTCTGGGGCCAGCTGTGTGTGTTGGGCATGATGCATGGCTGCGCTTTGGTTTTCATGGTTGTAAATCGGGGATAGAAATAGTAACTACCTTGCAGGCTGTTGGGAGAGTAACTGAGACCAGGAGTGGGCATCTCAGAATGATGTTGACAGAGAAAGCACAAGACACATTTAGCTTTCCTTACTGTTGTTTTCTCCTAGTTCTGGGCTTCCCCGCTCCATTCAAGGCAAAGTGATCATTTCTGCAGAGAATCGTTTTTCTTTCTCTTTAAATTTTTTTCTACTTAAGGAAGATGAACTTAAACTTTTTTGTGTTGTAGTACACTTGCCTGCATTGCATCAACCTCCAGCTTGGGCATGGCATGTCTGGCACTTTGTTTGCTCCTCAAGACCAATGGGAATCCATTTTGTTCAGACAAACAATGGTGACCTTATGTCCTGTTTGCTCTGTGGCAAAAATTATTGTCTCATTGCTGTAACCAAACATTATGATCTTTGTATAATGGAAAAATGAATGTCGGTGAACTTTTTATTTGTTTCTTTCCATGAAGGAAAACCTAGTTTAAGTTGGCAAATTCCACTGGAATTAAATCATATTGCTATAGAAACGATGCACAATTACTCCTGAAATGTGGTTGCTATATGTGTTCTTCAAATGTACATGCGTGAAGCATTATATTTCAGCACGTATTTGATTTTCAGTTATGTTTCCACAGTGTTAGACAAGAGCCCGTCTGCTGACTGCTTCTCTGTTCAGTCTCTTAGGATTCCTTGCTATCTTTGGGATGTGAAATCATGTGGTGAAAACCACAAAAATCTTGTGATTAGTTCTGGCTATGCTACTTCTGTCCATGGGTCCTGGGGAAGGTTTTCCAATCTTTCTGATCCAATAAAATTATACATTCTCTAGACTATAAAAATAATGAGAATATCTCATAAGGTTTGAGTGAAGATCAGATAAAGTGATATGTGCATAGGTACTTAATACTTTCTAAAATGCTATGTAAAGGAAAAACAGTTTTGCTTTCAGAAAATCTACCCACTGCATAAATTACATATCCCAAGTAATGTTTGAAGTTCCTATTGTTTCCTTAGAGTTTGGTTATGAGAGGTTGAAGTTGTGTGAATGCACACAGGAGGAATGCAGACCTACTTGGGATAAGAATCCAGGAACATTAGTCACTATCTAATCTTGGGCAGGCGACATAACCTAGAGAGGTTATGCTTTACTTTCTTTATCTTTAAACTTAAAAAAAAAGCAAAATGTATATCCAGTCTTATTGAATAGATTAGAAAAAATTTACATGTCCAACACAGTTATTGACAGGTAGTAAGCACTTAAAAATGGGGCTTGCTAGGGGCTCCTGGTTGGCTCAGTTTGTTGGGTGTCTGACTTAGGCTCTGGTCATGATCTCAATGTTCGTGAGTTCAAGCCCTGTGTTGGGCTCTGTACTGGTAGTTTGAAGTCTGGAATCTGCTTCAGATTCTGTCTCTCTTTGTCCCATTCATGCTCTGTCTGTCTCTCAAAAATAAATAAACATTAAAAAAAATTTTTAATGGAACTTGCTGCTTGAAATAATGATGTCGTGCCCAAGCTGACACCATTAAACAAACTCCAAGCTACACAGCAATTTGGAACTAGCCCTACCAAAGCAATTACCATTTGCCAGCACCTGGAGATTCTTATCAATTCTTAAAGAACATTTGTTCAGAGATAACAACTACTCATGGGTTCTGTCACAAATATTAACTGAGCATCTATTAAGCGTATGGATCAGCAAGGTGAAATGGCTATTTTCTTTCCTTTGTTTCCTTTGCTCCCCTGTCCTTCCTCTCCTTTCCCTTTCCTTCCTTTTTTCCCCACTCCCTTTCTCCTCTTCTTTTCTGCCCTGTTTTAAGGACAATGGAATGCCAGTGGAAGAGTAAATCACTCATTTAGAATTGGCAAATCTCTCAGACTGTTATGCCAGGAGACTCATTTGAAATTTATGGCATTGAGGTAACAACATGGGCCTCTGGATGGATGGTGGGTCTGAATGTTGCCTCAAACTTCCTTTATGAGAAACAGCTGAGCATTCCGTGAGTTTTCTCTAAGGAGAAAATGAGTGAGGTGAAGCAATAGAGTCAATAACGTCCTCCAGAAAGGATGTGTGGAGGTATATTTTGAATAATATTCTTCTTCATAAGGAAAGTAGATGAGAATAAATTTTTTACTTAATAAAGTGAGTGCAGAATCTTAGGAACTCAGATACAATATCATATCTGTTGAGTGTATAAATTGACCAATGAGGAAAAAGGAAGAAGGATTTATGAAAGTAAAAGATGGAGGATGAGAAGGAAAGATTACTTGAAGTTCCCAAATACCCCATATCTGCTTACCTTTTCCTCCTTGAATCACAGCTTCTAGCGTTCCTCCCAACACAACCTTCTTGCACTGCACCTGTTCAGTCAGAATTAGACAAACACACACACACACACACACACACACACACACACACACACACACACCCCAGCTCCTATTCCTCTATGCCTGGAAACCCTACTACTGAACAATTAGAGACCCAACAATCAACCACAAAGTTCCCACAGAACTTGACTACCTAACTTTGGTTTGCCAGGCAATTCTTTTTGTATCCTGGATATTCCCATCCAACTGGTTTTATATCTAGATCAAGGCCTGGTGGGGAAATCTAAGAGACGCATCTTCTCAACTCCCACACATTTCCTAGAGACCTTTTGTCCAGAGTAACTTCATGAACTTGGTCTGCTGAACTCAAGGAAAGAGGTGTTCAGGTTTGAGCTATAGATGTTCAGCTACAGGTATGAAATGTGCCAAAGGAGTATGTTTACCAATTGGGGTGAGCCAGGATGGAGCTAAGATGTAAGCCAGGGGGTCAAAAATGACAGTGTCAATCACCAGACAGCTTAGAGCTGGATGGGATGTTGAAGCCGGTGGTCAAAGAGAGCTGAAGAAAAAAGGAGTTGGCATCAAGCCCAGACAATGTAAACACAAAATTCTTGTACTGGTTTCTTCATTTATTTGTTTTAAAATCTGTGAGTCTACGAACTGAAGCAGAGCTTACCTCAACCTATAGGCATTTTTGTTCTTGTTTTGTTTTGTTTTCTGGAATAGGAACCTTTGATCAATCACCACAGATGTGGCCAGTCCAGGCCCTCGGTGTTCAAATGGTGACACAGTGTAGCCGTCCGGGCATCAGACTGAGTGCTAACTCAGCCATTCGCTGCTGTGTGAACTTTGGCAAGTAGTTTAACTGGCTCCAGATTTCAGTTTAAAGTTGGAGTAATAATAGGTATCCATGGGACGGTTGGGCGGCTTGAATGAGAGGAAATGTGTGACATGTGTGAAACATGGGATGTTCCCAAGATGTGGCAGCTGCTTATGGTCGTTGAAATCTACCGCATCTCACAGACCTCAGCAGAGACCTCTCCATGAATTGCTTCTCCTGGCTTTGGAAGGGAGCCAGAGGAGCCGTGAGCAGCCTTGAGTTCACACTAGTTACTTTGGCGCAAGGGCATGCTATGGAGTTGGAAATCAGACTGTCTGCCATGGCTTTGTAGGAGAGGCAGGTAGCCCTGCTTCCTACAGCTGTGCCTCAGGAACACGGGAGCTGCAAAGTGAGTCGCATCAAAAACTCCCGTCTGTGGAGAGCCCTAGCCCCATTGTGGTCTGACTTCCTGCCCTTTGCTTTTTTCCTTTCAGACACACAGGCCCTGGCTGCCTGCTGAGAATTTGAGGAGGTCAGAGCAACAATGTAATCTGTGCTGATGACATCTTATGTCCAGTCATTCCTCTCTGCCCAGAGTGGAAATCTTAATCTTACATACAACACTCTGAAATGGCTGTGTTA
Source organism: Suricata suricatta (assembly GCF_006229205.1). Taxonomy (NCBI): domain Eukaryota; kingdom Metazoa; phylum Chordata; class Mammalia; order Carnivora; family Herpestidae; genus Suricata; species Suricata suricatta. Next base: position 94,076,824 of record NC_043704.1, on the reverse strand, counting down.
CCATTTCTTTTTTCTTTAAAGTTTATTTGTTTTTGAGAGAGAGAGAGAGACCCAGTAAAAGTGGGGAAGGGTCAGAGAGAGACACACAGAATCTAAAGTGGGCTCCAAGACTCTGAGCTGAGGCAGGGCTTGAACTTACCGAATGGTGAGATCAGACCTGAGACAAAGTCGGATGCTCAACCAGCTGAACCACCCAGGCGCCAACTGTGTTCCCATTCAAGTCCTTTTAATACTAGATAACTTCCTGGTTCCTTATTGTCCATCTGCTGAATGAAAGGAAAGGAAAATATCTTAGATCGTGTTTTTAGGATCTTCTTATAAAATGGAATCCTTTTAGACTCATAAGGCCAAATGAGCAAAACACTACCACCAAAAAAACAGCAAAAAGAAAATAAAAGCTTTTAGATTCCTTAGCAGGCCATCGTCAGATCTGGAGCAGGCTGGACAAAATGATCAGAAATGAATGCAGCATATAACTGACATAGTGTGGCTTTCCTGTGGGGTAGCCCTGATAGGCCGTCGGGAGCTGATGAGACCCTATTCAAGGCTAGGATGTAAGGGGCAGAGAGCCAGTGGCTGGTTTCCTATTCCAAACAGGCAGTATTAACTGCTAGACCTCAGGCACTAGGAATTGCATTCACTTATTCATGTGTATTCTTGATTCTGGTAGTTTCCTGGTCTGTTAGAGGACTTTCTAAGAATGTTAATTGTCCTTCTATCCAAACTTTTTTTTTGAAAGAGAGAGAGAGTGTGAGCAGGGGAAGGGAGGAGAGAGAGGGAGAGAGAGATCTTAAGCAGGTTCCATGCTCAGAACAGAGCCCGATGTGGGGCTCAACATGGAGCTTTATGCGGGGCTAACCACTGAGTCACCCAGGTGCCCCTCGACCGCCCTTCTAACCACACTCCAACCTTCACAGAACAAGAAGGACCCGGGTTTATATTCTGGCTTTGCCAGTTCATGATCTATGATCATGGGCAAGTTTCTCATCTGTGAAGCAACACGTTTCAAAGAGTTTTTCTGAGCATTTAAATGGCACCAAAGGAAGTGTGTAGAATACCAAACAAGTTGATACTCAATAACTTGATATATTCCCACCTCTTCCACAGGGAACTGGCTGAAATGGCACTGAGTCTCATCTATAAATTAATAATACCTATGTTGCTGATTCTAAGATACCCTTTGCATTTTAACATCTTACAACTGGCAGCATCTACAGTCTTGGATAGCCAGAGGGAAGCTGTCACTATACGGGTGTCAACTGTGTCCACAGACCACTTTGGGGAGTCTCTCAAACGTAGGTATCATATGGCACCCTCCCTGGGCCACACTGCTGAGAGCAGAGCGAGAGCTGCAGCTCAGCTCTACAGGCATGTTCTGTGAGTGGTGAGTGACTCTCTAGAAGGTTCCCTGATAGCAACACTTGAGATGCACAGACTCGGCCAACAATAGAATGCAGAGGAAGCCAGGGGACCCACAGAAAGAGACAGAGCAGAAGCCACCAGACAGTAGAAGCCAAGAGCAGAGCCCCAGAAACAAAGTAGCAAAGCAATAAGAAAAGCAGGAAGAGAAAGAAGCAAAAACGGAGGACACCTGAAACAGCCCAATTTACTGCAATCTAACCTAGAGCCGGGATTCAATGTAATGCGTTTCTCAAGTTGCATTGCTTATGAGATATTTACAAGGAAATAAAGATACTCTTTAGCTGGTCCTTTAAACTTTCTTTTCTCTTCAACTGATTCCGTGGTCTTTCTTCTTTAAGTATCTTTATAAAACCTGTAGAGATTAGGATTACTGCCAATTATAGTGCCTGAGGCAATTAAATAAAACAATTGAAACATTTTCATATCTGCAGTTCACAATAGCCACAAAGACACCATATGGATTATATTTAATTCTCTTAGGCAGTGATATTCTTGCTTACAAATTTTGAGAAATGGTTATTTCTCTTAACGTATTGCATATTTGCTATAATTAAAAGCAGATATATTTTGTTCTCAGCTTAAGCTTCCAAAAGTGCAGTTTGTATAATGTTGATGCTACATTTAACGTTTGCAACACATTTATAATTAAACCTATGTATATTTTGTTTATAACTCTACATTTTTAACATACTTATATGTGTGTATATGTATATATATATATACACACACACACATATATAATGGATCTGCATCTGACTATAAGGGGGAAGGGAGAAACCCACTGAATAATACCACATACCAGGTATTGCACTAAGTATTATTTATTTATTTATTTAATGTTTTATTCATTTTTTGAGAGAGACAACGAGAGAGAAAGAGAGAGAGAGAGAGAGAGAGAGAGAGAGAGAGAGAGAGAGAGAATCTGAAGCAGGTTCCAGGCTCTGAGCTGTGAACATAGAGCCTAACTTGGGGGTCGAACCCATGAACTGGGAGATCAAGACCTGAGCCGAAGTCAGACACTTAACCAACTGAGCCACTCCTGCACCCTGGTATTTTATATTTATTATTTTAATATTCACAAAAGTTGCAGGAGATAAATTTACCTTCTTTAGCAATTTTGGTTGTTTTCTTGATTTCTGGGAAATCATTTTCCAGGCCTTTTAGAAGCCATTTCTGAGGAACTAAAAGATTGTTGGCAGATTCTTAAAGTTGCTACCATCCTTTGCAGCTGTCCCCAAATGGCTAGGAAGTAAGTAAACAGGCTGATGGGGATGTCTTTGAGTTATTGTAATGATTTGCTTAATTCTAAGCAGGACTAAATTGGAACCAAGAAGGTAGGTATACTATATCATTATCAACTCCTGGCATCATTCAATTACCTATTTCCTTCACAATTAGATACTTTCAAGCACGTGTTTTCTTACTTTAAGTAGGTTTGCTTTTTCTAATTAGTTTAGGTGTTCTTTATACAGGGACACATACAAATAAAAGATGTGTTAAGTTTTGTTGGGATGGGAGGTGGTAAGGCATACACAGGAGCTTAATCCATATTTCCTGCCTTCAAGAAACTTTAGTCAGGCTGGAACTATATAACCACAGAGGGAAATGGCTTTTAATTCAAGGCAGTCTTTGATATGATATATGGAGGCTTAAAGTGATAAATAAGCCCTGTGGTTACACAGAGGAATGAAAAGGTATCAATCAGGGGCCTTGTAGGAAGAAGATGTTCGGTTCAAATTGGGAATTAGAGGAGACTTAAATTTTTTAAGAAGGCTATTTACAAAGTTAAATGATGGGTGGAAGAAAACCACAGAGAGCTCAGTATTTGGAGAGTAAGAGACCCCACCCACGGCATTCATTTCCTGGGGCTCAGAGCAGGATCGGGGGTGGAAAGTGGCTCTGAGGGGGCAAACAGAAGACTCTAGCTCTAAAAGTCACTGAGGGAGTAAAAATAGACCTCAGCTTTCAAAGAATAGAAAATAGAATATATAGATGTAAGAGGAGAGATGAGGATGAACACTGTTCAGAGTGAACTTAGGACATAAAGCTTCAGATTCAGCAATATGCATGCTCTGGGGTGACAAAGGAGAGGGTGAATTGGACATAAGATTACAAAATAGTTTGGAGCCAAATTGTGAAGGCCTTGAATGTCAAGCCAAGGAGTTTATACCTGATCCTGAGAACAATATCCTGAATGTTTTAAAATCAGTAATGAAGCCAGCATCTTAGGAAGATTAATCTATTTCAGAAGGGAAACTGGTTTGGAAGGAAGAGGTTCTGTGACAGAATATTCATCCTAGATATGTAACAGCCCCGTGTGAAGTAATGGAAAACAGTGGGAATGAGATGGTGAAGAAACAGATATGAGACCAAATGAAGAAAGCACAATCCTCTTTAAACTTAGGCTGAACATCTGTGTCTGGGATGTTCCTTCCTCCCAAATGGATTGACAAGTACCATCAATAAGCCAGGGCAAATGTCCTGTGCAAGCTGACAAGCTGTTCATCAAGCTGCACTCACAAAGGTAGAGCTGGTCAGAGTGTGGGAAAGGCTTGACTTGGACCCCAAAGATGTGGTTTGAATCACTGCTCTGCCATATATGAGCTGAATGTCCTTGAGCATATCACCTGGCCCCTCTGGGCCTCTAGCTCACATCCTCTCAAAGTGAGATGCTAACACCTGTGGTTTTAGGGAGGGTGGAAGAACTTGGTCAATGAGATTTGCGGATTGCAGAGAACAACACTGGGTAAGGACCACAGTGGAAGGTTACTGTTATGTGCTGTCCCTCTGAATGCCTTGTTTCTCTGGGCAGGACAAGAGGAGAGGAGGTAGACTCTTGCCACAACATTAATTTAAATCCTTCCTTGCCAAAGCTGCTGTGTCATCAAATTTGATTACTATAAGCCCCAGGCCCCCAGTTATCTCTCCACTGTTGGGCAATAGAGTACATTTTATCTGACAAGATATGTGTGTGTGTGTGTGTGTGTGTGTGTGTGTGTACATGTTTATGTGTGTTTTAATCTTGGTTTATTTTCATTCTCTCATCTCATGACCCCAAAAAGTTTTTTCTTTTGTTTCCCTGAGTTTGTCACTAATGCAAGTTTTGGCTGAAGATAATTTCTCCTAGGTACTTTTTGGTCTGAGTATTTAGCAATATGTTGAAATACAGCTTAAAGCAGTGAGCCCATTTAAATAAAATGTATGTGAAAATTGGTTATTTTTATAGTTTTGAGGTTTGCATGTAGGCATTTTTATAGATTTCCATGCAGGCACCTCTATGGATTTCCAAATGAAATTGTATTTTTAGGCCATTTTTATAGGTAATTTCTTCTCTTCACAGAGATGTAATTTCTGATAATAGCTATAAATTAATATGGCTACACTGAGAGGTAGATGTTAAGTAGCTGGCTAGTCTCACTTACCAGCTAAGGCTCAAAACTATTAAGTCCAAATTCATGTTTTCACAAATTATAAACTATCTCCTGCTATCAATTCTTTGGCTTTGAATAATTGAAACCATTACTTTAATCCTGTTAAGGCCAAAGATACCCTTTACTTGATTCCAGTGGATTGGCAATAATTTGGGGGGGAAATGCAGAAAGTGGTAGTTTATAGCAGAAAATCTGAGTCTCACTGCCCTGATTTTTCTGTATTTCTCAATGGTTGAAATTTTTATTAACACTTAATTCATAAACATTAGCAAAGCCCCTGCTAAGCCCATAGTCTGTACTAGATGCTTGGGAAGAGAGGTGAAGACTTGCAGAATATGGCTCCCTTCCTGTACGGGCTTAGTGTGGAAATAAGACCCAGGTGGTAGCAATGAGTGACTGTCCTCTGCCTTGCCTCAGTCCACAGTCCTATTCTAGACCTGGCCTTTTCATGCATCCCACTCTCAGACTACTGACACCATCTTTCCAGGCCCCTTCCTCCAATACTCCAACTCCAACACTTATTTAGCCTAACCAGGACCTATAATCCATCCCTTTCTGTGTCCCTCACCACCCCCCGACTCAGGTAATGCTTCATGGCTCAATGTTAACAATCTCTCTTTGCATTCACTATCTTTATTCACATTCCTTTGTTGCTTTTCCTTCTGTTCTTTCCTCACACATGCCTGGTAAAACACTGCTTAAATGCAAACTCCATCTTACTCTTCCCCTGCACCCCAGCAGCTGATGGTAGCTGGAAGGAATATCCACATATGTCTCATATTCAACTCAGGACTCCCAGCCTCACTGGGCCCTTCAAGCTGCTGGCCATCCTTCTGCATTGTTAAGATCCATTCAGCCCTCTACTTGCTTTAGATAACCGTTTCACACGTTCTCTCTTGGAGCCTCCAAGACCTCCTCCATCCTTTCATCTCCCTTTCCCTCTAGTTCACCGGCAGGGGGCGGGGGCGGGGGCGGGGGGGGGGGGGACCATAAACTCTCAGAAGAGAACCTCCCTATCCTCCTAACTCCCACACCCCCCAACTAACTGTGCCTAAATGTCCTGCTTTCTCCCGTGTTGCTCTGGATGATGGGGTCGGATTCCCGTCTGAAGCCAAACCTTTCCACTGTGCTCTTATTTCCATCTCTTCTTGCCTAACTACAAACATATTTCCAGCAATTACCCCTTCTCTTTCCTGATTGACAATATTTCTTTTCCTGTGGAGTCATTTCCAACAGCATACAAACATGTGGAATTACCATCCAACCTACACAAATAAAACAAAATCTCCCTTCACTCCTCTTTGCCCTGTAGCCACTGCTCTCCTTTATGGCAAATCTCATATTTCCAGCTCCCCTCTCTCCAGTCTTTCTTAAACACACATTAGTAATGCTTTCATTCTTAACACTGCTTCCCCCAAAATGCTTTTATCAAGATTTTCAGTGGCCTGCACATTACCAAACCCAAGATAACAATTTTCAGTTTTCTACTTATTCAACTTAATGGCAGGATTTTATACAGTGGATTGCTTCTTCCTTCTTCAAATACTTTCTTCTCTTGGACTCCAGGACATCATTCTCTGTTCCTTGCATTGGCTGCTCTTTCTCAAGCTTCCTTCTCTGTCTCTTCTCATCTTCCCAAGCCCTGAAAATTCTTTCAGTGTCCTCTAGTCTCACAGCTTCACATCTAATTTAAATGCTTTTGACTTCCAAATTTATGTTTCAAGAGTAGGTTTCTCCCTCTAACTCCAATTTCACATACCCAACTGCCTACTGGCTCTCTAGGTAGCCATCTAATAGATATATCAGACCAATGCCAAAATGAACACTATCGTTCTTCTACCCAAAATTACCCATCCTCTCAGTTGTTCAGGCCAAGGAACTTGGAGTCATCCTTGATTCATTTCTTTCTCTCACATCACATTCTCAGTTTATCAGAAACTCTTTTTATTCTTTATTCAAAATATATCCAGACTCTGACCACTTTTCACCACCTCCATTACTACCATATTGTCTCTCACCTCTTACTGCAAAAGCCCCTTAACTTCATCTCTCCTTCTGTCCTTATTCCTCTGAAATCTATTTTCAACACAGCATATGGAGTGAGCTTTTAAAAAAATCTAAGTAAAATAATGTAACTTCTCTGCTCAAAACTCTCCTATGGATTCCTGACTCACTCAGACTAAAAATCAAAAACCTTTTCATCACCTTCCAGGTGCTATCGTTCTGACTAAATCTTCTATCATTCTTTCCCTGGCTCACTCTACTCAGCCACACTGGTTTTCTTTCTAGAACATGCCAGGCTTTCTACTGCCTCAGGACCTTTGCACTGGCTAGATCTTTTACTCCAAAATTTCATCCCACAGGTTCTTCATGGCCTCTGCCTCTATTCCAGAATCACTGCAATGAGGCCTTTCTTGACCACTGGATATAAAACAGCACCTTCCCACTCTGGTACTGCCTTTTCTACTTGCCCTCTTTCTTTTTTCATAGCACTTATCATCATTTGACTTGGTACATATTTATTGGTTTATTAATTATGTCTTTCTTCCTGCTATAATGTAAGCCCAGTGAAAGAAGAGACCTTGTCCTCAGCTACATTTCCAACATTTAAAACAGTGCCTACAACAAAATACATACTACAGAAATATTAGTTGAAAAAAAGAATGAGTGAATTAATACACTTGACAAAAAGTCTCTCACCATGACTGCTGTTTCAGGGAAGGCAGACTATCACAGACTGAAATCAGAGAAGGTCTTGATGAGATGATAAATCCAGACACTGTGGGGTTGGTATAATTTTGATAAGGTTAGGGGAAAAAATTCATGTGAGAAATGGCTAAAAACTAAAAATTGATAATAAACCCTCCAACTATATTTATATGGTATATTACGGTATACCAAGTACTTTACATTCATTTTATCATATTATCCTCACAATCACTACAGCAAGGAGGCATTATTACATCTGCTTTATAAATGAGAAAACTTTGTTCAGGGATTTTAAAAAGTAGCTCTACTGGAATCTGCACCTGGTACATTGTGAGCCATTCTTGCCATTGAGGTTTAGTAAACCACACTCCATTCTCCTTCTCTTTTTATTTCTTTGTTATTGTCACTATTACTAGTGCAATTTAAGCTCCTGCACTCTCCACCTATCATGTTCCCTCACTCACTGTGTGATGAATGATGACCCTGATTGGGACACCATCAAGTGACACATAAGAAACAGAGATTCTAACAAATGCATTCTCAAATTCTTCTCATTAAGCTAACAAAGATCAACCCTCCCTGGGCTTACTTACACTGAGGCACCACAAACTTCAGCCCTCTAGCAGCCTTAGCAAGAAGCCATTTCCCTGGTGATCATCCCAACATCAAGGGTCTGTTCATTCATTCCCTTGCAGAACCTAAATGGAAAATTCCATCATTGGAAAATGCAGCTTCAAGTTTAAATTTGAAATCTTTATTCCTATCTGGCACGTTAATGATATCATCAACAATGTGGAAGGAAATGAGATTTCTGCTGCCATCAGCTACGAAGTGTTGGAAGCCCACAGTGCTGTTTATCACATTTTCCTGAATTCCAGGTGAATCTGATCCAGTGGCTACAAGGAGTGAATATTAAGCTAATTGTTATTCTATCCCCCCAGAATGTCTCTGATATGGAAAAAGTAATTGATCTGAATAGAGTCAGAAATTAAAATAAGATTTTGTTCCTATTGAAATTCATGGAACTGCCAGGAAGGAGAGAAAGGAAATTTTTTGCTGTCTTTTACAGAATCCATTCCCTTCAGAATAAAGTTAAAAACAAAAAAACAAACAAAAAAAAGCCACTTACTGGCTGGTTTTGCTATGCGAACAAACAATCCCAACATTTTAGTTATTTACAATAGCAAAAGTTTAATTCTTATTCATGTTGTATTTAAGTTAGGGATCATTGTGGAGTCAATGGTAGGTTTGCTGCATAGGTCATCTGCATTCCAGAACTTAGCTGAAGAAGCAGTTTCTCCATGGGATAAGAATTTTGGTGGCAGAGGGAAAAAAGCAAGAGAGCTATTAGAAACAAAGAATGTATCTTAAGGCTTCTACTCAAATATGGCACATGTGGTCCATATACCATAGCCAAAGCAAATCACATGACCAACCCCAAGGACAATGGGGTAGAACTGTGTATGTTCTTCTTTTTTTTTTAATTAAATTAAATTAAATTTTAGAGAGAGAGAGAGCGAGAGAGTGTGAGCGCTAGCGAGGGACAGAGAGAGAGAGAATCTTAAGCAGTCTCCATGCTCAGTATGGATCCTGATGTGGGGCTCAATCCCACGATCCTGGGATCATGACCTGAGCTGAAGTCAAGAGTTGGACGCTTAGGGACCTGAGCCACCCAGGTGCCCCAGAAGTGTGTACTCTTCTACATGAAGAACTGAAAATCCCATGGCAACATCTGGAGATGTGTATTTCTCTTGCAGAAAAGAATAATGGAGAGCAGGGAACCTTCATAAAATCTTCCACACACTCATTAACCTAGCATTCAAAGCTTATAGTAGAGCCAACCTCATCTACCATAGCCCTTGTTTGTCTGTGTGCTGGACACATCAGCTGGTCTCCTTTCCCCCAAACACCACATGCTTTCACACTTGCATGTGTGTTTCTTAGCTGGAAATGCAATTCCCTCCATTTTCTGCCAATGGAAATTGTTCTCAGCCTGCAAGGTCCCACTCAAATTTCACCTAGTTTATGACACTGTTCTCAGTCACCCAGTTAAAATTAAACACTTCCCCTTTGGAGTTAACAGGGCTGACTTGTTGTACATCTATCCAGCTCTAATTTTAATCTTCTTTAGAAAGTCTGAATAAAAAAGCTCCTGGATGGCAGAACCTAGGAATCTTATTGTGTTGAAACTATTCTCTAGGCTGTTTCAGGTCAGAATCATGACCATAACAGTTGCTTAATAAGTTCCACTGAGTGATTAAAACCCTCATATTCATCATCAAGCTTATCCATTATGTGAAATTATAAGTCTTTTTTATAGGGAGTATATATGGGCAAGCCATATAGAAGAGTCTTTGGGAATTTTCTTCAGTCAGAACAACAATGAAGATTATCCTGTTGGTTTCACAATCTAGACTCTACCAGTCATGTGTGTGTGTGTGTGTGTGTGTGTGTGTGTGTGTGTGTGTGTGTGTTCTTTACCTTTCCACCAATAAAGCATTGTGGGCACCATGTTTGCAACAACACTGTTTCCTTTGCCAATGATTGGTGCATTGAGAATTGGGGTTTCTTTTGCTTCCTTTTTATCATCTTCTCACATTCCATGTGGACTGCTTGTCCATGGTTGCTGAATAGGAGGTGTGGCAGAGAAAGGGCAGACCGAGGGCGAGGTGCTGTGATGCAATGGAAAGAGAAGGAGCTTATAACCAGGGAATCTGGGTTTGAGTCTTGTCTTTGCCCAGTACTAGCTTTATGGCTTTAGGTAAGTCACTTGATTCTATTGTCCATTCCGTTTTCTTATTTGTTTAAAAATTAAAAGTGAAAAGAAAATGAGACAGAAAGATAAGAAAGGATGTTACATTAGCATAAATTAGCATGTGTGTGTTATATTAGCATGAATGTGTGAATAGAGCCTAATATATTATAGGAGCCCAATATTGTCATGATATGTTTTATGTTAAAAAAAATGCTGTAAAACTCCCTCATTTCATAGTAAATCATTGGCACACTTGGTGTAATTACCCAAATAGACTTGACGTATCACAAGTATGAAATGGACTGTTGGTTTCCAACCAGCTTAACTTCCTTGGCCTCATCCCATCTGTTTACCCTTGGGCCTTAATAAATCCATGAGTCAAATGGGTGTGTGGACATGGCAGAGAAAAACTAAGGATAATAATTCTAACTTTCTAGTTCCTGGGGAGAAGGCCAGATTTTACTGAAAAGTTGGGAAGAGACTTATAGGCTCCTGACCCTCCAGATCAGTTATGTAACAGCTGCCCACTCCACTTGATAGTCAAAGTATGAAACATCCATGATCAGAGAACTAAACTCTCACTTTCAAAATATTATTTTCTTCTTCGTCCTCAATAAATGTGCTGGATTTTATGAAAGGAGTCTGGAAGGTCCTTTGAATAGGTTGACATTATATGCAAAACTTTGTTCTTCTGTCCTGAGTATGGACAGAAGATCATAGGTTTTATCAGATTTCAGATGATATTTCATATTTTTTATATTTCATATTATATATAAATAAATATTTCATATATAAATTATATATATACACATATCCTGTTGGTACTCTGTATATGTTATAATATATAGAGATGAAAATAGATAGATATAGAAGGAAGGAGTGAGAGAGGGGAAGAGAGAGAGAGAGATTTTAGGGAAATCGTTTATGTAATTGTGAAGGCTTAATGAGTCCAAAATCTAATGAGATAGGCTGGCAGGCTGGAGACTCCAGGAAAAGTTGTGATTCAAACCCAAAGGCAGTCTGCCAACAGAATTTCTTCTTGCTCAGGGAAATAAGTCTTTGCTTTATTAAAGTCTTCAACTCACAAGGCCTTCAACTGACTAGATTAGGCCAACTTAGGTTATGGACAGCAATCTACTTTACTCAAAGTCTACCAATTTAAATGTTGATTTTATGCAAAACACATTCACAGAAACATCCAGAATAATATTTGACCATTTTGCTAATAGTAGGCATCATGGCCTTGCCAGGTTGATACATAAAATTAACCATCACAGCAATATAAAACAGAAAATAGTCCACTGACATGAAAAGTAGGAACAGAGAACAAAAAGAAACCTTTGAGAACATCTAGTCTGCCCTTCCCCATCTTGCAGGTAAGAAAACCAAGGCTCGGAGATTACACACTTCTTTAGCCAAAATGCTGGAGCTAGATCACAGGTCTCGGACTCTTTCTATAGTTGCCTGATTCAAACATGAGATACAATTTAATGCCTTTCTATGAAAATTAGGCAGGATCAAGTTTAGATTTGGGTTGTTTGTGTGATAGTTGCAAAGCAAATTGCAGCTAGACCAAAATTTCTTTCTTAACACAATGTAAAGAATATTTGTGACAATAAGTTGGATGGAGCTCATTAGGAAGAGAGTTTTTGGTATACTGTTGGAGCTAAATCAATATTAATTCAGCCCAAATTGTTATAAATTTAAGATGTTAACTGTAACCTGCCTGTTCTGTGGTTGCCCAAGCCATGCATTTGTTCTAAATGGGTAAGAAAAAAATTAATGCTTCAATAGGAAGTGATGCCTAGTCTAAGGCACAGCCTTCTGGGTTGTCTGATTTTGATTCCATGGGAGCTATTTTAGGTTGAAAATTGTAGATAACTGATAGCAATGCCAAATAATTCTTGTCTATAAACATGCAAATGGGTTTTGTCCAGAAGAGGGATGTGCCTTCCCCCATTCCAAGAAAAGGGCAGTTTTGCCTCCACTTGCACATTAATTTCAACATTCCTTTACTTTATATAAATCTGAAGCAGAAATTTGTGCTTCTTTCACTTCTTTAATCCAGTTATAACATCTGCCTGGTTCTCTCACTTAATTAATGAGTCAAATAAAATCTTTAACACATGTTCATTTTATGGCTCTATAAGAGACATAATTTTGCCCTTTTGGGTGAAAATTAGCCTTTAATGAATGTCATGTCTTTTCCAGCACATAAAAACATTGCTCTGTTGGAGGAAAATCGACCCTGTGCACAGCATCCATTCAGCTCCATTCTGCCCTAAATTCTCACATTAAAAAAAAAAAAAAAGTTCAATTAGGGCTTCACAGAGTTTGCCGCATTAAAATCTGGCAAAAAATATAGAAGTGGAAATAGAGATGCTGGCAGCCAAAGAAAGGAGGCTGTGGAAGAGATGGATGAGCACATGGATTTCTTAACCACTTGTTAAAGGATCTGGGAAATTAGGCAGGCCTGGGAGAAGGTGGATAGAGGAAAATTGGATAAATAGTGGCTCAAAGCAATTGCCTGTGAGATCCGCCCAAATCATCAGTTATCCCACTAAAAAGCTGCTTTACTCCACCCCCACACTCCACATAAACTTCTAAAATGGGTTATTAGCAAATGTTTGCAGCTCCATTCATCTCAAAACGCTTTAGTCTGCACAGAAGCCTGGGCTCCACCCCGCTTAGGAAACAGCCAGGGAGTGTCTGGGTGAGAAGTGCTCAAGAACGGGACAGAAAGGTGGAGAAGGAAGGGACTCAAGCAAATCTCAGTTCTGAGGTCTCTTCATCCTCCTCTATTCCCTCTGTAGCGTGGGTCCCTCAAAGCCTTATATACATGCTGGGGTAAGGAGAGCAAGGCAAGCAGAAGTGCAGGACCCACTCCCCAAGCTAAACTTGGGACCCTCATCTCTGCCTTTCCCAGAGCGTCTGAACTGCTTTCATGATGTCTCTGCTACTCAAGTTGTCCTATTGTGTTTGTCGCTGAGCTCCCAGCTTCTGGATGGCTTTGCTGAATATCTGTTGCCATGGCTACTACTTTTTCTAACAATGACTCCACCATCAGCTTCGTTATCTGTTTGCCTACTTGTTTGTGGGTCTGGCTGCTCATTCCTTCCAGACAGTAGAGGTTTCATTTGATCCATTTCACTCCTTAACCCCTCACCATCCTCTCTGATGAAGAATGTGCGAGAAGCTCTTGGGGGTTGAGCCACAGTTTACCTTTGTTACTCTAACCTGTATGGCCTCATCTCTACTCCAGATTCTCATCATCTCCCTTCTGGGGCATGTAACAATATTCTAAGCAAATTGCATTAGCTTGTGGAAATAAATGGATCCCAAAATGTTAATGGTTTTGCACAATACAAATTTCTTTCTTGTTACAAGGTTAATGGGAGAGCTTCCTCTGACACAATAGTTCAAAGACACTGAAGGATGTAGACTTATCTGTGTTCAATATGTGGCCTTTAAGGGCTCTGTGGGCATGAACACTCCAGTTATCAGAAAGAGGGCACAAGAATGGAAAAACATACACAGGAGCCCTTTCTGTGCCAGGATGGAGAAGACACACCTCCTGTCTTTCCTCATTCCCTCAGAATAAAGAGTCATGTGGCCACACCTAAGTTCAAGGGAGTCTGGGAAACATAGACCAAGTGTGTGCCCAGAGAAGGAGAGAGTGGCTTCAGGGGTGGCATAGTGGTCTCCACCATGAAGTTTCCTGCCTCCAGTCCTTTGTACCAGACCCTTTTTGAGAAGTTGAACATGCAGAGTTCCACAACTAGTGAGTAGTGAAGCCATCACCAAGCTCCAGGTTGTTGGACTCCAAATCCTCATGTTTCTGCTATACTGCTCAGCCTCCCATAGCATCTTTCCCTTCCATCTTCACCTCTTCCTCGATTTCCTCTTTTTTTTTAAGTTTATGTATTTATTTTGAGACAGAAAGAGAGAGAGACAGAGACAGAGACAGAGAATCCCAAGCAGGCTCTGCACTTCAGCACAGAGCTCTATGTGCAGCCTGAACTCACGAACTGTGAGATCATGACCTGAGCCAAAATCAAGAGTTGGATGCTTAATGTCCGAGCCACCCAGGTACCAACCCCTCTTTTTTTTCTTCTTTAAATCTCACCACATTTCCCAGGGTAGGGAGACATAATATGAGGCATAATCCATTCTTCTTTCTTCACTCAACAGAAGCCTGGTGTTAGTATGAAAACCTCTCTTCTTTCCCACAGCTTCTCAGCTGCCTCCTTCCCAGGCCTCTTTCCACTGTTTCACCACTGTGCTCTCAGCTTTTCAAACCCCCAAGCTGCTATCTTATTGACTGTGTGAAGTGAAGTTTAGCTCTACCCCAGGGAACTTCTAGAAAGATCTGCCTGTCATCTGTCCCTCTTAAGGGCCAGGCCTCTCCCTCCTCTGTTATTGCTTGCCTCTGCTGTTCCCCAGTCTCTGGTCTGTGGGTCAAAGCCAGGCACAAGGCTAATCCAGACTTCATGTGTTCATGTAGGAGTGGAAGTAGACTCCACCTCTTGATGGAAGCAGTGGCAAAGGATTTGTAGCGATCTTTAATCAGCCACAAATGCAATAAAAATGAATTACAATAAGGATTTGCAGAGTGCTTTGGAATTATGGCATTTTTAATAAACATTGTCTCATTTAAAAAGGATAGTCTTTATTTTTTCTCCATTTTTCCACATGAGAAGAAACCATAACATGGTGGAGTTAGGTGTCTTACGCAATGTCACTTGTCTAGGAAGTAACAGAAAAGGGGCTTGGCTGAGGTCTTTTGGCTATTTATCTCATGCTTTCCCCCTTATGTCTCACTGCCTAGTTCTAGCCAGAAGTGAACATGGAAGAGATTCCTTTCATTTCTCATTTGCATTTATTGTGGCAACCTCAAATAAAAATGCTGGACAGCTAGTGAGAGAGATCGAAGAGCTATGAAAAATAGACTGAGCAAACAGATGGACTGAAACACATATTTATGACCTGAAATTGTGACTTCTAGGCTTCACTGAAACTATGTTGAATGTTAAGTAAGAGGCAAAGCCCCAAGCAAGCTATTAACCACTCTGTGCTATGGATATGGCTTACATTTATCAAAGAAATGATTACAGACATTTCAACAGTGGAAGCTTACAGGAGAGGAAGGGTTGGTCTGGGGAAGGTTTCCCTTGAGCTAATGACCCACAGAATTAGGTGCAAGTGTATACATCTCAGTTTTTTATTCTGAAATAGCATCTTAGTGCCAGTATATGGCCATGCCAACCACTTTAGCTGACAGTGAGAAAAGAAAGAAGAAATACATGAGGAAGAACATGAAGGAGGCAGAAAGAGATGGTGGAAGGTTAGAGAAGCCCAGATCTCACTGAGCTAGCCACTCATTCTGCCATTCCCTTGGCCATAGTGAGGACATAGCTCTGCAAAAGGCTTCCCTGGACAGTTGGGCAGGTTGTTCTGCAGAAGGGCACCCAGCAGAGGGTCAAGTGGGAGCTGAAACCCCGCCTGCACTCCATCTGCCAACTATGCATTGTGGGAGTGCTAGGCCTACTCAGAGTGGGAAGGGAGAGCTCCCTGTTTAATTCAAAAGACATGTCCCTTTCCCAGTATCGTACTTGGAGGATGTCTTTTTCTAGTTTGCCACAAATGCGGCTTATATGTTGCCAGAGGCCCTGTCCCAGCAGCAGATAAGCTGCTAACTGCAAAGTAGCCTTTGATTTCATGAATTAAAAGGCCATGCTCAAGTGATGCTCTTTCAGAAACCTGTCATCCTTGACCTTGACTTTTATAAGAACCACACAGTGACAACACAGCATGAAAACCACATAGACTGCATGGGGTTGTTCCACTGGCTCTTCCATGGGCCGATGGACAGGCCACTTTGGTTTTTTGTTTTTCCCCTTCCTGTCTTTGAAATGAAGAAGCTGAATCAAGTGACCCCAGTATCCCTTGCTGGTTATAACAAGTGTGACTCATAATTCTGTCCATGCCAATAAGTCTGAGACTGGGTCCGACTTGAAAGTCCAGTCTGGGCTTTTCTCTGGGTAACTTTACTTATCTTCTTCTGTGGCCATGTTGTTAGTCTTGACTAACACTGTGCTCAGAGGATTACAGATATCCAGAGAAAAGAGATTGCAGCTTGAGATAAAGAAATACTATGAAATACAAGCAAACAGAAGGCCTTTTCTCTCTCTCAGTTCCTCAGTTCACTTTTTGGCCCAAATACATGCATATAATGTATATGCACACACCTGCGCATGTATGCACACATGCACACACATGGTGAGTTTGACATGGACCTCCCTCATTTCAAAATATAAAAAATAAGTGATCATTTCCCACATATAATCATTTAGTGCACTCTAATATATTTGTCTTAAAGCCCAGAAGCAACTAAAGTGCAGACAATTCGTGCTCCGGGCATTCTATTCACATATTTCAACGCACGATTTTGGAAGGAAGTAGTTTATATTGATAAACGAGTTGGTTTGCCTCCATCGCTTTCTCCTCAAAGTAAGTACTATCAAAAACCTCATAAATCATTGCATACCTCCCAGCTCGTCTTTGTATCACAAAGGGAGCCCTGCACCACTCTGAAGCCTTCTATTTATCTTGCATACAGTCTATGCATTTCCATTATTTATTTTCCCAAAAAAGCAATGATTCCCTGGTACCTGAGACAGACAGACGTTTTATTCTTTGTGCTATAAGGAGTGGGAGAGAAAAAAGTAGAGGTGGAGAAGCAGGCAGAAAAAGCAAGACTTGGATTCTGAAATGCATGAAACTGAGGGAGAGGGAAATTTGGAGGCAGGGAAGTTAAAGCAATTTGATTAATACTGATTAAATGCTTATCCAGTACTGTGCAGGCCACTGCCTGCTAGAATGCCTATTTGGTTCTGCCACGGGCATCTGATAGTTACCAAGTCCCAGACTGAGCTCGTACCTGCTATTGCACAGATGTGCCCCTCCACTCCCCCCTCTGTGAAGGATATCACCATCCATCCAGGGATTTTCACGTAT
The DNA here is from genome assembly GCF_006229205.1 of Suricata suricatta. Lineage (NCBI taxonomy): Eukaryota > Metazoa > Chordata > Mammalia > Carnivora > Herpestidae > Suricata > Suricata suricatta. Next base: position 94,059,490 of record NC_043704.1, on the reverse strand, counting down.
TATCTCATTCAATTCTCATATCTTTTCACGAACTAGAAATTATCACTCTTGGTTAACAGATGAGGACACTGAATTTCAGAGAGGAAAAGTATGATAGGGTGCTAGAGCTTCCATAACAGAATACTACAGACTGGGTGGATTAAATAACAGAAATTATTTTCTCACAGTTCTCGAGGCTGAGAAGTCCAAAATCAACATGCTAGTAAGGTTGGTTTCTCCTGAGATCTCTCTCTTTGCTTCACACGTGGCCTTTTCTCTATGTAGCCGAATCCCTGGTGCAGGGATTCTCTTCTTAAAGGGAAACCAGTCTTATTGGATTATGTCCACCCATATAAACGTATTTGATTTTAATTACCTCTTTAAAGGTTCTATTCCCAAACAGTCATATTGTAGGGTAGTGGGGGTTAGGACTTTTAAATTTGGGGGAGACATGATTCAGTCCATAATGCCAAAGGTCACACTCAACACAATTTTAAAACATCTTTATTTGCTCTCCTTTACTTAACTCTTCAGAATAGATGGTAGGTGGTAAATTGAGAGGAGGGGAGACTTCAGAGCTCGGAGGATTCAGTATGATAAGCTTGTCACACTCAGATCTACATTCAGTGAAACAGTTCATTCAATCAGCCTCTGGTATTCACTAAGTGCCTATTACAGTCCAGGTACTTATTCTAGGTTTAGGCAACATAAAAGTGAGCAAAACCAACCAAGTCTTTGCACATTTACAGCCCAATCCTTTCTCAAGGTATTAAATGCATAAGTAAATGAGAAATGTACAATAAAGTACAAATAAGTCACCGCAGTGGTGAGTTGTGTGGAGCAGAAGCTGGGTCTATGGGGTCATGGCAGTGCGACCATGGGGCAAAGCCAGTCTGGGAGGACACAGTGGCTGCTGTGGCACCTTGTGTCTCCCCTGCAGGACAGGTCACTGGATCTCAGTCCCATGGCTGGCTTTCTGCTCTGTCTTTCTGCAGGAATTGCCCTCAGTCACACAAAATCCTTTCATACAAGGTGCCCCATCTTACATTCAATGTCTGATCCATGTTGGGAGGAGGGGGCTGTTGAATCTAAAGAACCTCCTCTCCTTACTTCCTTATGTTCAAGATAGGACACTTTCAAAGGACTGTCCCAGCCCCAGGGTGATTTTGGAATTAACTGAGCTCTCAATTGCAAGTGCATCACAGTTCCACTCCTCCCCCTGTCCAGTCCCGTTCTGCCACTCCTCACAGGGGTTGATTCTCAAGGACTCCCCAGTGCACTTGCTTAATACAAGCTTTCATTTCAGATTCTGATTTTTCCAGAAATACAGAATCAGTTTGCCAGGGCTACCATAACAAAGTACCATGGGGTGACTTCAACAACAGGTTATTGCCTCCCAGTTCTGGAGGCAGGAAGTCTGAACTCAAGCTGTCTGAAGTGTTGGTTTCTTGTGAGGACTGTGAGGGTCTCTCTCTTTGGCTTGCAGATGGCTACCTTCTTATTTCTCTTCATATCATCTTCTCTCTGTGTCTCTGCAAGTGTCCCCTTTTTATAAGGACACTAGTCATACTGGATTAAGGCCCACCCCTAAAGACCTCATTTTAACTTGATTGCCTTTGTTAAAACACCTCTTAAGAAGGTGAGATTCTGAGATACTGGAGGTTAGGACTTCAACATATGAATTTCGGGGGGGGGTGGTGTCACAGTTCAACCTATCACATTATCTCACTCAGAAGACTGTTCTGCGAGCCAGCATTTGAAGAATGGAGTTGAGTGGGTGAAGACAGAGGCAGTGAACAAGGACTGAGAGGAGTCCCAGGGAGAGGGAACATTCTAAGTAAAGACAGGAGCGGGGTGGGAGGGGGACACAGCCTAGTACATACACTTCATGGTGAGGAGCTTGAGGCTGCAGGGAGTGTCTTGACCATTCATGCACAAGCCATTCAGTGCCCACCCAGCAGCGGCTGACTCCCAGGGAGTGTCCCAGGGGTTGCTAAGCAAAGATGTTGCTCCTTGAAGATTGTAGATCTGCTGCTGGGTGCACCATGAGTTAGAAAACAGCTGAGTTTGGCTGGACCAGAAGAAGTGAGATTTAGGTTGGAGCCAAAATATACCAAAAGGATCTTTGAGCTCTATGAATAAGTAGAGTCCGGCAAGGAGAAAAGCTGCCATGAGGACACAGAATGGAGAGCAGTACTCAGAGAAGAAGCTGGACAAAGGGGACAGACAATTTGTAACTAAGGCTAAGACTACTTGGGTTCCACCAACCCCCTCCCCCCACAAACCCTGAAAAAAGAAGGAAGGGGAAGAAGAGGGATTAAGCCAGAATATCCCCACTTGACAGTTTTGCCTTTTCCTGATACCCACTGAAAGATATACTTGCTATAAAATAGGGACTTTTCACCATTAGGTAATATGGAAAAAACTGTCAGAAGAGGCCAGACCAAAACTACCCAAATAAGAACATCACCAAGTGGAGATGGGGTGGGGGTACTGAATCTTAGCTTCATTTTGTTCTGAGTCTTTGGCACACAACACAGCATCTACACATGAAAGGACTATGGAATGTGAGGTTTACTTGAATATTGGTCTCTTTTCAGGCACGTAAAAGGACATCCCAAAGATACCAAGAGTTTCCAGGTGAATCCGAGTCTGTTCCCAAACTGGGAGACCTTCCCCTGGAAAGAAGGAGACTATCACAGTTTACTCCATTTTCAGATCTTTTCAATGCCGATTTCGTTTTTGATCATTTGTAACTGCCTGAGGCTTTTCAGTAAGGAGATTGAGATCACATAGAGATTGAGATCTTGGAGTTTAATAGCTCTTCTCCAAGAATGAAATCAGATTCTTTCTAAAAATTATCTAAAATACTCGGCTTAATTACACAAGGAGAGCATGCTCCCTGGGGAGATGTGGATAGTTTTAGAGCATGTGTTTTTTGAATTTTATATTTTTGGTTCTGTTTACCTGGCTAAGTCACATATTTAACTTTCCTTATTATCTGCCTCTAAACCACAGTCTTCTTGTGTCTTGGAGGAAGTTTGCTTAGAAGAGTACCCAGAATGCAAATCGTCCCATCATTAAACTGCTACACTATATATCAGACCCAGTTTGTTGGGTTTGGTATTGAGTGGCTCATGATATCAAGAAATTGTCAGGCAAGCTGAGTTCTTCACCCCAAAAGGCAGCTATGAGTAAATAAATTATAAAGACACTGCTGGAGGCCTATAGAATGTTTTTCTGCCTTTCCTTTTTTTTTTTAAATTTTTTTTAATATAACACAATTTATTTTTTTAACATATGCAATTATTTTCCATCATTTACAATCCAGTAGTTACAATGACACTCCAAACAGAAAAGCAAAGTAAAAAATCAAAACACTAACTTCTATTTCATGTAATTAGACTTATACAGAAATTAGAAGGTTAAGTAACAAGTAGTTAATCGCCTAATTTCACAGTTATCTGAAGTGGCAATCGTTATATAGCAGCTTATGTATGATACATTCAAGATAAATGATACAATTTATTTCTTGCCCATAAGCAACAACACAGCCTGCTTAATACCTTTCCTTAAATTCCACCTCTATCTTACAATATACTTGAGGTCCATGCAAAAAAGTAGCTACCTTTTATGTAGGAAATGGATGATTAAGTCTTTGGTGCTGTAAAAGCAACTTCATTTAAACATAACCACCCCCACCACCAAAAAAAAAGAAGAGGGGGAAAAAAAACCCAAAAAGTAAAGAAAATAATAAGGGAAAAACCTTTTTTTCCTATGGGAAAAAAAAAAAACAACAGCATGTAATTTCTGTCCTTGACGGAATGTATTAAATAAGCAAACATCCCCAACAAGCAAAACAAGTACTACAATGTAAAAATATTAAAAAAAGAAAACCCTCTCACATGCATAAATGAAAGATTTCATACAAAGAACTCACATCTTTTCAAGCTTCAATAGTAAATATTCTGCTACTATGTATTAAATATTGCATGGTTTGCCCAAGCTAAGATGAAACCACATCATGAATCAATAAGCATTTTGCATTTTCTTTCATTATCTACTCAAAGTCATGCCTACTGCACCTCTAAACATTTCCATAAATCCAATTATACAGCAAACACTCCCAAAATAAACTTAGATTGTATTGCAGTTTCACTTAACAGTATATAAAATGCTGTGTTGTGACAGGTATCAACTATCCATTAGATACTGAATCAACTTTTCTTAAGCACTACTAACTGCTTGCTTT
>NC_043704.1:94003667-94055159 GCF_006229205.1 Suricata suricatta | reverse complement strand
TGGCTTGTTTCTTGGTGTAGCCCTAAGATGGAAAACAGACAGACAAACACAGAGGGAACAGTAACACACAAACCCACAGACAAATCAAACAAACAAACACATTAAAAGGGGGAAAGAAAATAAAGAGAATGGGGAGGAAAGAGACGAAAAGAGGAGAAGAAGAAAAGAAAAAAAAAAGAAAAAAGAAAGGGGGGCAGAGACAATAAAGGACAGTGGACAGTCTAAAAGTGTATGACCAGTTGAGGGGAGAGGTAGGGATGAGATATAGGAGAATATATCTGGATTGCAAGAAGGTAAAGAAAAAAAAAAAAACGGAGAAAGAAGAAAGGAAAATAAGGAGTAAAAATTTTTAAACATTTAAGTAAAAAAAAGTAATAATAATAAAAAATACATACAGAAAAAGGTGAAAAGAAAAAAATGAAGGAAAAAAAGAAAAAAATTATTAAAAAAAGCAAAAAAAAAACCCAAAACCCTCCAGTAGCTCCCCTGGTGGATAGGCGTGGTTTGATGTGGTAGGTCTCAGAGGCTGCTCTCAGAGGCTCCGCCTTGGTGTCTGCAGAGATTAGATAGGCGGGAAGCCAAGCTCCGCTGAACTACAAACTGTAGGCCACTCTAATGAGTTCCATCTCCTTTTGCCACAGTTGAGCTGAGTTGTATTTTCCAGGCCTGCCTCAGTTCAAAGTTCCAGTCCATGCACTTTTTATGCTACCACAGATGGGATGTTTTTGCTTGGGTGGCTGGCTTCTTAGGGGGAGGAATCAGTTTGTCTTGGCTCAGGCTGGGATTTCGGCTGCCCCTGCCTGAGGCGAGATGCGCAGCAGGAGGTAAAGTGCGTGCACACCGTCACTGACCCAACCCCCAGCGGGGATCACGTTAGTGTTGGGGGAGGAATGAGTGCGCAGCTGTTGACGGATGCACTGGGAGCTGCTGGAAATGAGCTGGGAGCTCCTGCAGCCTGCGTGGGCACCCAGGTCTCCACTGCCGCCAACTCTCTGCCGAGATCGCACAGAGGTGGGGGCTATTTTTTGCCTGTTGGCGCCCAGGATTCAGGTTTCGTGCGACCAATGCTGGGGGCAAGATGTGCCGTGGAAATGAGGTGCATGCTCCCACTCCCAAAATCGAGGTCGAAGTGAGCACCCCTATCACCGCCGCTGCAGCGGTCGCCGACTCCTCGCCAAGATGGCTCAGGGCTGGAAGCTGTTCCTTCCCTTGCACCACCTGGGTTCGGGATTTAGGCTGCCCAGCAGTTATCTATGGAGTGAGCTTCTCTCTCCAAGCGCGGTTAAGTGTTCTTTACGTCTTCCCCAGAGACAGTACTATGAGCGTCTTGAGTACTATGAGTCTCTTTGTCTCTTCCCTTTGTCTCTCGGGCTCCGTGCACTTGCCCCGCGTTGGGCTGGGGCTCCCACCTCCCCTGTCCATCTCGGGCTGGCCGGTTTTCCAATCTCCCTTGTTCACACTCACTCACTCAGGTATCCTTCAGGTTCTCTTCCTTCTGGAGTCCGTATTTTCTCTTTGCGCTCTTGCAGATGAGAGTAATGTCCTTCTCAGTTCGATCGAAGGGGTAGATGAAGTTTACAGAGCTCCCTTCCTCTCTGCCATCTTGGGTTGTCTGCCTGCCTTTCCTTTAACAGAGGGCTTTCAACAACTTTAATAGGAGAGCAGAGAGAAAGGTAGAGACTTCCCAAGGTCTCTTGGGGAACAAAATCTGGCAGAAGTAGGAACTACTGAGAGCTCACAGAAAGTGACAGAGGTGAGTGAAAGACATATTCAGGGGCGCCTGGGTGGCTCAGTCAGTTAAGCCTCCACCTTCGGCTCAGGTCAGATCTCACATTCGTGGGTTTGAGCCCCGTGTCAGGCTCTGTGCTGACAGCTAGCTCAGAGCCTGGAGCCTGCTTCCGGTTCTGTGTCTCCTTCTCACTCTGCCCCTCCCTGTCTCATGCTCTGTCTCTCTCTGTATCAAAAATGAATAAAACAGTAAAAAAAAATTTTTTTTAAAAGAAAGACATATTCAATACGCACCAACTAAGGATGCAGGTGAGAATAATGTAGAACAGATTGCTCAGACCTGAGAACATGGATTGAGGAAGAAGCATGCTGGAGATTTTCGATTGGATGTTAGCCATTGACAGTTTTACTTGTTGAGTGCTGAATGTTTTTGTATTCCTATAAGCATTTGTGGGATTTGTTCCGGGACACAAGTAAATTACCTAGAACTAGTTTGATCCTTCTGGGCCTTGATTTTAAGGTATTTTAGGTGAGATTAGGGCAACATTTATTCCAGAACCAATTTTCCTCCTCTCTTGAGGCAAATACCTCTTCAGTACTCTGTCTGATGTCTTGTGGGTTTTGAGGTTTTCCACTCTAGCCAGTGGGATCATACACTTTTTTCTGCTCTGTGTAAGCCCCAACTGTGTTCTCTTTCATCCTTTCATCCTTGACTCATTTATTGGCCCAGAATTTCCTCTCCTACATGTGTCAATCAGTATGAAGCTGAAGACCATCTATGGACACCTGGAGGTCTCGATGGGTGCAGCTTTCTCCTCTCTGTCACTCGGCCTGAAAACCCTCACTGCCTTTACAGCCATGCAAAGGAGGACCCACTTTCTGTCCTCCACTCAGAGAGGCTACAGGGCACCTGTAGTCCACCTTTCTATACCACAGCTTGATCATCCTCTCCAGGAAGCCAGGCAATCATAGCACTTACTGTCCTTCCTTACTGATGTCCATTGTCTTGGTTGTTTCATATATTTTGTCCAGGCTCCTGTTTTTCAGATGGAAATATTAATCTTATCCTTATTTCTTCATCTTTGGCTGGAGTGGAAGTCAGCTATATGTTCATCTGCTTTTATGAGCAAGTCCAGAGCCAGCTTAGGTCATCCTATCTTGACAAAATTTCACAGATTTCAGTTCTTGACATTGTCTGATCTTTCTGTTTAGTTAGTAATGGACAAAAAGAGTCCACGGGATCTCTGCTGATGATATTTTCTGTTCATTGTGATATTCTTTCTGAAAAAAAAAATCAGTACTGAGTAATAGTGTTTAAGTGATAAAACAGAGACTAAAGTGTCTTTAGTTAGACAAACATCTAACTGCTTGTACCACTGATGCTGTCAGCAAAACCACAAGGGTGACAGATGAGATGTATTAAAAAAGAGACTTTCAATTTATATTATGCCTATCTCTGTACTCTACTCTGTTACAAGGAGAATGCATTTTCATGTAATTTAAAAAAGGACTTAAAATAGTAAAGTACACAATAAAAGGCAGTAATATCTGATCCACAAGGCCATTGTATTAATTAAGGTGATATGCATGCTCCAAAAGATGGAGTTATAATTTAGTCCATCTTTCCACCATTCAAGTACAGAGCAATCATATTCTAAATAGCCAATTCACAGATAATACAATCTTTCTTCTACAAAAGTCCAATTGCTGTCTTTCTCTTTTGCAAAACCCTGGGAGCATACCTACAGGTGCAGTGGGGTTCTGCAAGACTAGTTTGGAATTCCTTAAATGTACATGGACATTGCAGTATAGATTTCCACTGAATGACCTTAGATTGCACAAACCTCAAAAATGTTGCCGAAGGAAAAATTCATGCTGCCTTAAAAATGGATGGGTACTTGGATTTGTCAGGGTAACTTGTTGAGGAGAGATGAGGGAAGGAAGATATAAAGCCTAGTTAGAAAAAAAATCAACTTGGTGATTAATGTTTAATGCATGCATGAAATTAACCCTAAACTAGGGCTACCTCTCATTCTTTGAATCCTTGTGTCATATTTCATTTTGTTTTCTTCTGCACTCCTGCCAACTCCTGCCATAATCTTTGAACAAGTATCATAAACAGGTAATGGCACATTTATTACTTTTCCCTGCTCCTATGGGCAAATATTGCTAATCTATCATGGTAATTGTTCTATCTGACCCTGAAAATAGCCCCAGAAGCCTTCTCAACACTACAGTCCAATCATAGTTGGCATAAAATCTGAAACCTCTTGGGGTGCCTGGGTGGCTCAGTCGATTAAGCATCTGACTTTGGCTCAGGTCATGATCTCACAGTTTGTGGGTTCAAGCCCTGTGTCAGGCTCTGTGCTGGCAGCTAGCTCAGAGCCTGGAGCCTGTCTTCAGATTCTGTGTCTCCCTCTCTCTCTGACTCTACACTGCTCATCTTATCTCTCTCTCTCAAAAACAAATAAGACATTTAAAAAATCTGAAACCTCTTTCCCATCCTATGAAGTTTTAAAAGTTCATTTAGATGACTCATCTAATAACCTAGGCCTGAAATTCTTATATCTCCTTATTATAATAATATAATTCATTCTTTTTCACTTCAGCCACTCACTCTCCACCTAGAAACTCGTCAGTTGGAATAATTGTCTAATATCCTCTAGATGATAGCAATTTTCAATCTTTCCAATGCTCTTATGACTCCTCTTCCTCTGCCCTTATTCAATGACCATGGCACCTCCATTTCATCCAGAAGTTCCTCTCATGACTTTTCTTTCCAAACCTGGAGCCCGTGATAAGAGTTTAAACCACCTTCTGCCAGCATTTTCAAATTCTTTGCCACTGTCCATTCCCCTGTCTTTTGCTATACTCATCCAACAAAATATGGTACTAGATTAGTGCTACAGGTTTCTTTTTCCTTCTCCAAGAAGTTGAGCACTGATGACAAAAATCCTACACCCACACAGATTTATGCAACCACAGACTCATGGCTCCAAATCTCAGCCAGGGTCTCTGTGCTGCCAATCAATTCTTGTACTTGACTTTGATAAGCAACTTCCCCACTTGTCCTCACTGACTCAAATTTTCTCCATTTTCTTTAAACCTCTTTCTCAATCCCTCCATCCTCAGCAAATGATTGTGTCTGTTAATTTACTGCAGAAGTCAAGGAAAAGAGCATTTTTATGATCTCTTCAGCTTTCTGAACTATACTTGTAAATACGTCTATAGCAATGCCTACCCTTACCATCAGTATGCAGACCATGATAAATGCCACTACCCCTTTATGTAAAAATATGATAACAGTTATTCTTAAACCATTGTGCTTGCCAAGAATCCCCAAAACCTTGTTGACTGAATCCACCCAAAATTCTTACTACCAACTTCAGCCATAACTCGATGGCTACCCACAAACCCTGAGATCTGCTTAGGGCATGTTTGCCTCTCTCAGGTCCCCAAGACTACTTTAGCACCTCGTGTCTTCTGAGCAGATGGGGACATTCTGCTTCTTAGCTGTCCTTTTTGATATCTCCTTTCCATTCCCCTAGAGCTCTTCTTTTATTCCTGTCACTGAAGGAACTTCATCCTGTGACAGCCATTCTTTCCACCTATGGTTTTGACCCTGCTTTCTCTATCATCAGCACTTTTCAGTCTCTCCATGTTGTCTTATTGAAGCCCCTCAAGCCTGAAAACTAAAATAGAATACAATTTTAAACTTCTTATTTAATTAAATGACTTCTTCATTGTTCCCCTTCTTTTCATCAGAAAATCTTTACAAATCTTCACTGTTACTCTCCATTTCCCCAAAACCTATTTATTTCCCAACCTCTTACTGAAACTTCCCCCCTGAAGGTTAACAGTGAGTAACCCACAAAGGGAGTAACCCACAAAGCCAAGAGTCTCTGTGCTATTATCTACCTAACCCCACCCCTTGAAATACCTGTAACTTTTTATTGTCCTCTTTTCAAAAGACTTTTTATGCTAAAATAAAATAAAATATGCATACAAAAGGTAATACTACATATACAGCTTGTCTTCCCAGCACAAGAAATTAAATAATTCTGGCATCTCAGGTATGGGCTGTGACCCTTCCAGTCCCCATCCCCGCCCTCCTAAAGGCAACCAGTACCCTGACTTTTATGTCAATTGCTTCCTTGTTTTTCCCAATTCTTTTAGCACTAGGGTGCATCCCTAAATACTTAGTTTTGTCTCTTTTTGAATTTTATACAAATTTAGTCGCACAGTACATACATTTTTGGATCTGGCTTCTATTATATTTGTGAGATTTATCTGCCATCTTGCATTCACCTGTAGTTGATTCAGTTTTGTTGCTCTTATAATGTTCCACATTATATACCACAATTTACTTATACGTTCTCCTGCTGATGGTCATTTGGGTTGTTTACAAATGGAGATAGTATGGATAGTGCTGCTATGAATATTCTTGTACATGTCTTCTGATGTGTGGGCAACCACATTTCTTTTGAGGATAGGCCTTAGAGTGAGATTATTGAGTAATAGATGCATGTATCTACTGCTTCAGAAAACAATGCCAAACTGTTCTCCAATATGTTTGCTCTAATTTGCACACCCACCAGCACTAAATAAGTTTCCACAGTTCTAAATCCTCACCAAAACTTGGCATAGTTCATTTTGTAAATTTCTGCAATAAAAGTAGGTCTGTGTTTTTAATTTGCTTTCCCATGATTATTAATTGGGAATCTTTCATACATTTTTGGACATTTGGATAATGTTTTTTATGAAGTACCTTTCCAAGTCTTTGCCTGTGTTGCTTTTCCTTTTTCTTGTGTATTTCTAGTCGTTTTTTATATAGTCTGCCTCATGTCCCGTGACAGTCATGTGGGCTCACAACATCTTCTCTACTCTGTGCCTTGTCTTGTCCCTCTCTTAATGGTTACTTTTGAAGAACAGTGTTTTTATTTGTAATGACATTGTTCCATCTTTTCCTTAATGGCTAGTGTTTTCAGCCTCCTAATCCTTATTCTGGAAGTCCTTCTTTTCAATGTCTCTGGGACCCTGCAATTTCTCAATTCTCTTCTCCTTTGCAAGGACCTGTCTCAGTTTCCCTTGTGGCTATATTCCCACGCGAAGGCTGCCTTCTGCCTCTTTGCTTCACACTTTCCTTCTTGCTTTCACCTCTGGGAGGTGCACCCCCACCCCCGGCACTGGGAAAATGTCTCTTAGTGCTGAGTGGTCCAGTGCAGCAGTTTAGTGCCACAGGATCGGCTGAGCAAGTTCTCAACATCAGACATTATACTGGGACTGTAGCTATCCAGATGAGCATCACACAATCTCTTCCTTTGGGCAAATCACCAAATGGAGAAGCCTAGAAGCTGGTCACACTGATGTCTCAAACACTCCAAAATCACCAGTTGTCCATTTTCGAGCATGCTCTCACTGCTGAGATAATGACACCATCATTTATCTAAGCACCCGATCTACAAGGATCTTCTTAGACTCCTCCTTCCTTGTATTCATCTAATTTCCAAAGTCTGTTTGAACCCTACACTTTCAACTCCCATCTTCTGTTTTTTCCATTCCCACTGTGGAACCTCACATTTTGTTCCTTGCCATGCCTGCCATGGAGTGCTGAGTTAGCCTCCTCATTAGTATCTCTATCCAGTTTCTTCCCTCTCATTCAGCCACTCATTGGGTCATTTTACCTTGGGCACAGGCTTTCAACAATCATCTGAATTGCTATCTTACTCCTCCTATTGCCCTGAAATCTTTTTGAAGGTAAGAGCTAAACTATGTCCTGCTCACCTTCAAGAAAGACTTACTGGTTCTACCAGCTAACATGGACCTTGAGGTTTTCAGGAATTCATAAGTCACCAGATCTGATTGACCTGGGCACTACACAGCACAATAATGTTCACGACTAAGGGATAAAAGGTTTGGCTTCAGCTCTAAGTGCCATGGAGGCAAGAAGCACTTGAGAAAATCTCACTGTGGCTTTTGCAATGGATCCAAAAAAAATCCTCTACTCAATTTTATCACATCCTTCAAAACTTTGGGATTCTGGATTATATTTCACGAGGATATTTGTTCTCTGTTCTGAAAAATGAGAAGCACTAGGATGATTCATTTATGCTGTTCACTTCATCAAAAATCTTCCATGAACAACTTTGTATAGCCTGACATTCAAGCTCCTTAGGATTTGAGCCCAATCTACTCTATCAGCGTAATCTCCTAGTTAGCATGCTTAATACCAGGCCATGTCCCCTCTGTGTTCCATGCTTTCTGGCTTGTTATTAGGCTGTCATGTCCCCTTACAAAGCTTCCTGCACCATCTCTTCATGTCCAAATCTTATCTTTCCTCCAAATTTCAGCTCAAACACCCTCTTTTCCTTAAAGCTTCATTGAGATCTCCAGCCAGAAACACATGTTCTTTCTCTGAACCTCTAGCATTTAATTTTCACTTCCAACCCCATCAGTCACTCTTCCCTTTTGCTGAGTATTGTGGAATCAGATGTCCTCCTAGTCTACAAAGCTGTGTCTTACTCGTCTTTGTGTTCCTCACAGCCTGTCAATGCTTCCCACACAACAGATGTTCAGTATGTATTTGTTGAATGATCAAGACGTTGATTGAGGACACATTAGAAGCAAAGCTCAGTGGTAGGCTCTGTAGAAAATACATCACCCAAAGGATATAGAAGTGCTGATACATAGGGGCACATGTACCCCAGTGTTCATAGCAGCACTTTCAACAATAGCCAAATCATGGAAAGAGCCTAAATGTCCATCAACTGATGCATGGATCAAGAGGATGTGGTTTATATATACAATGGAATACTACATGGTAATGAGAAAGAATGAAATATGGCCATTTGTAGCAATGTGGATGGACCTCAAGGGTGTCATGCTAAGCGAAATAAGTCAAGCAGAGAAGGACAGATACCACATGTTTTCATTCATAGGTCTAACAGAAGAAACTTATCAGAAGTCCATGGGGAGGGGAAGAGGGGAAAAAGAGTTAAGGTGAAAGAGTGAGGCAAATCATGAGAGTCTCTTGAATACTGAAAACAAACTGAGGAATGAAGAGAGAAAGGGGAAAGGAAGAAGTGTGAGGGACATGGAGGAGGACACGTGGGGAAGAACACTGGGTGTTATATGGAAACCAACTTGACAATAAACTATAAATTTAAAAAAGGAAGAACATACATAAACAAAAATAATTCCATTTCTGCCCAAAACATTTACAATCTAATAGGCATTTACGTAAACACTAATACAGTGAATACTAGTTCGTTAGACATTACATAGACAGGGTTCAAAATACTGTAATTTTGTCCTGAAGCCAGTCTTTTTAACTTACAAAGCAACACACATAGAGCCTTTGGAAGGAAAGAAACTAATTGCATGCATCAAGATTTACTTAAATCATTTTTACGAGATGTTACTTTCATAAGAACAAACTTAAAGCTTATGTGTATAGCTCTTGCTACCTATAAAATCAAAACTCATTCTAACTTGTAATCAAACAAACTTATTTTTATTGCATTAACTCATTCAGACCACAAACTGCTTTTAACCAGTCAGGAAGAACTTGCTAGAGAGGGATCCTGGGTCAGAGAGACCTTGGACTCTCAGGACTCACTGCAAAGGCTTTTGCCCAAGAAGCGCTGCTTGGGAACACTGGTTTCTGGGAACTAGAGCTTCGGGCTGGGGTATGTCAGAATCTGCACCTCCAGTTACAGCAGTGAAGGAGAAAGAGAAGAGACGCCGCTTAACAGAGGAGACACTTAGGAACAGGGACTCTAGAACTATGAAGAATTAAATAAACCAGAATGGATCTCAAGAAACATGTGAAAAGAGCCCCTCAGAAGAATGGTCTTGGGGAACATTTATTCTGAATCTTTGCTGGGCTATCTGCTAACTGCTTGTCATTTATTCCACATTTAATCTTCACAGTAGAGGTAGGCACTATCATTAGCCCAATTTTATAAATGAGTGCCAAGGAAACTCTGCAATTGGTCCAAGGTCACAAAGCTGGCAAATGATAGAGCCTGAACTTGCACCCAGGTGTTTTTGATGCCAGAGTCTGAGCCTGTAACTAATATGCAGGACCACCCTTTGGCTGGCCTCCTGGTCTAGTGACCCCAGGCATTTGTTTTTTTGTTTTTTTTTTTTTGAAAGGCAGCAGGGAAATTTACCAGGAAAGTAAACTCCAGGTAGTCAGCAGTCAGCATTAAGCATGCCTTGTGCTCTCCCAGGCAATGTAAGGAAGAAGAGTGAGAGAGCAGGGTTGAGGTGTATTCTAGCGGGGGCCTAGAGTATGTCATGCTCACGGGATCTGAATCTTAGAAGGACTTCCTGAGGGTTCTCTCTTGGAATATTTGGTTTCAATTCCAGATACTTTCTAAGCTTGTGTTGTGTATCTAGCCTTGTGCTTAGTGGTAGTTTGATTCAAGATTTTTGAACTACCCCAGAGGTTACTAAGCTCTGATGATATGAGGATGGTATCCTGGATGAACCATGTGTGTTGGATGTATAAGAGAAAAGTCCGGGGTTTGATAAGCTAGTGTTTACAAAAGCCACTTAGGGGAGCATGGAGGAAACCTTCTCCCCATGAACTGGTGCTAACACCGATCTGTGTATGCACGCTGAGAACAATTTTGATAAATTGGTAATATGCATGTATATGTCTTTCAAAAGCATGTATTTAAAACCTACTGGGTGCATAAAACCTACCATATACAGACTTCATATCAGTAGTGGCTATGGTCTCTCCTCCTCTCTCTGGTTGACAGTACAGCTGAGAAAACATGAAGATATTTGAGCGTACAGATCAACATAAACAGTTCAGATAGACAATGGCACCAGCCATTCCTCAAAGTTACTATGCCCACAGATAAGGCTGGTTACAGATTTGGTAAAGGAACTAGGTGGGCAGAGGAACATTCATGTTCTCCCTACCCCTCTCCCAAATCTTTCCCTTGCATCCCCACAGACAGATTGCAAAACATATCTGACTAAAACACTCATTCCCTTTAGATTTGCAGTTCCATGGGATCCAGAAAGGACTCACTGTGGTGGTAAAGGGCTGATAACTAGGTGCTCTAGGGGGCCCCAAAGAATTAAGAGATCAATAGACTTTGCCGTTGAGGATACAGATTGTGTTTGGGTCATCATCACTCATTACCTGGGGGCAGTGTCCAGCACGTAGCAGCTGCTTAATAAATGGTGGTTAATGAATGACTGTGTGATGATGGAGGGACTTCAAAGGCTTAATAAATGTCACACAGTAGCCAAGCAATGGGTAGGAGAAAGGGGAAAAGCTTGGTAGCATTTGCCAGAAGCTTCTGATACTTATTAATGATGCTTGACTAACAGATTCAAAGCAGATGACTGGGCTCCATCAGAGGCCACGTGCTGCCGTCTCTTTCTGGAACAGGTGCCATCCCACTCTGATCACAGCAGGAAGGCAGAAGAAAAAAAAATGATATTTTGCCTGAGGCCATTTTTAGAAGATGAGAGAGAATAGAATCATTCCTGCCTGTCACTGCTGCTTGTTCAGTTTGAACGAGCAAGATTCAGGAATGAGCAAGCCATTACTGAAAAAAAAAAGTCAACGTGAATTGCTCGAATGAGAACTGGTGTGTGATGTTTTGAAACATAGTTTGGGTGATACTCAAATCTGGCTTGCATTATCATTAGTGTTCGGGGACATTTTGCTGTCCATTTTGGCTTACTCGTCTTATGTTCTACCCCGAGAAAGTGCTGAGAAGTCTTCTCTTAGTCTAGTCAAAGATTTAGAAAGTAAATATCTCACTCTCCCCTAAAGGGAGTTTTGAGTATAAAATAAGATACAACAAGGTATTCTTCCTCCTTTAAATGCACAAGGAAATTTGCTTTGGTATTTATAGATTTCATAACCTGTGATTCATATTCAAAGAGAAAGCAGCAGATCGCCAGGGATTTGCTCCCATGAAAAGTACAGTTATTACATTAACTCAATTAGCTCAGCATTAGAATCTGTTCTCTGAGGAAGAGACTGAACAATAGCACATAACATCACTGTAATTTCAGGTTCTGAGCAGCATCTTGGGTTTCAAAATGACTCACAGAAAAACAACAAGCACCCCAAAGCTCACAAATTAGGACGAAAATATTTTCGCCATAATTCTTCCAATATGGTGGTATAACAGGATTGTAGCCGTGGCCATAGAAATAACAACTAATTTAAGATGTTTATAACACAGAACAAGAAGGGAAATGTCCCACAATTCTTGAGTCAATTGACAACGGCTTGCAACAATTGCCAAGTAAAAGTGAGGATTTCAAATCATCATTAAATGTTACTGAATTGTTTTTTCTATTTACTCGTTTGCCCCAGAATTAGTAATGTTTGTAAACCTACACTTACATTACTAATGGCAAATAAATTCATTTGGGGAGCAATGGTAATGACTCATCCTATGCATAATAAGCAGTGCATACAAAAATGTATATATGTACACATTAGTATATACATACATACATGTATATGGATATACATTTATATACATATATGTGTGCATTCTTTTTATCATACCCCCTTCTGAGTACATTATGAGAACAAATTGTCCTACACAGTCACAGTACTGGGATAAGATATACATGGAGTGACACAGTCATCATTTTATTAAAGTTGTATTGTCTTTTCTCCCTCTAGGAAACTTCTGGAGGAATTATATAGGCAAACCCAGAATACCAAGAAATTGCTGGTCAGAAATAAATGGCCACAATGAAACACTCAACTGATGAACTCTGACTTCCTTTACAGCTTCTTTGAACGAAAACAAGAGAGTTGCATTAATGCATCTGCTTTGCGATTTCTTCACAAATTAAAAATCCTCCCTTATTTTCCCTCCAGCATATCTGGCACTTCCGCATGCCTGGTATCTAAGTCAGTTTTCTGATAGAAATAAGTACAGGCAAGCTTTGAAACAGCTCAGTTCAAGACTATGAAAAAAAGAGGTGATCACCTTTCACCCGCATAAAAATACCCATTCTAAAATGTGCTGATTTGACAACAATAATAAGCACTATGGGTTGAACTGTGTTCCCTCAAAAGATATGTTGAAGTTCTATCCCCTGGTACTCATGAATTTGACCATGTTGGGAGGTAGGGTCATTGCAGGGTGGGCCCTTAATACAATATGACTGCTGTCCGGTAAGAAGATGAGAAGAAATACAGACCCGGACGGAAGAAAACCATGTGGAGGTGGAGGCAGAGACTGGAGTTATGTTGCCACAAACCAAGGAGCACCTGGAGGTCCTGGACGCTGGAGGAGGCAAGGAAGTTTCCTCCCACAGAGACTCTGGAAAGGGCATGGCCCCGCCAACAGCTTGACTTCAGGATTCTAGCCTGGAGAATTGTTACAGAAAAACACGTTTTATTGTTTTAAGCCACCCAGTTTGTGGTATTTTGTTCCAGAAGTCTAGGAGACTAAAATAATGATTATAACAATAATACTAATAACAAGAATGGTTGTCCCATGTAGTGAGTGTTCTTTCCTTTGTGTCAGTATCAATTTCAAGAGCTTTGTCTGTATTGGCTCATGGTAGTTACTGCTTATTGCTCTTCACTTCACAGATGAGGTAGCAGACTTAGAAAGCAAAGGAAAGTCTGACTGGAATGTGCAGAGGAGAAATCTGTTTTCTGGTAAATGGAAGAAACTGTCCAAAGAGGCTTCAAGTGTAGGCATCATTCTGGCACAAGCCTCCTGGATGGAGTGTGGGATAGGGTGTCAGGAGATGCTGTCTCTGGCCTTGATTTTGCTACAAACTGCCGTGTGGTATTTCTTGGGTATGCATTACCTCATCTGTAAAGTGAAGGAGACTGGATGCTCTCAGAGGTGCCTCCTAGCTGGAAAACCCTAAGATTCCACTGGAAGCTTGCAGTTTAAGAAATCCAAGAACAGCAATTTGCTGGGGGCTGAGAGGTACAAGAGGCAGGGTTATACACTCTGCAAGACTGGCTGTGCAAATTCTCAGGAAAAAGGCTCTGGTTTTCTATGCAGGCCTGTGGGTAAGTGCCAGGGCGTGGCTTTGCTCCTCTGTCCGCAAGGCCTAAGGGACGGACAGGCCACTAATGCTGGGGATCCTGACTGGCCAATGTTGGTGATCCTTCATCCTTTACCATGCAGGCCTCAGCTCACTGGGGGGAGATATGTGGCCTCAGGGGCAGGGATCTTCCCAGGGAGGCAGCAGGTATGGAAGGCCGGTGAAGGCATGTCTACAAAACTTGATACCCAATTGGGAGGCTTGAAAGCAATGGCTGTTCAACCTCTTTCTGTATTTCTAACCTGTTCCATTACGTGACTCCAGGTCCACTGGGCCCTAACAGATGAAGTTCTAGCTGGTCATGGCCACACCTCCTAGTAAGGCTCATTTCATCTCCCAGAAAAACGGCAGTACCAGACCAATTATCCTAAAATGTGGAAAATTTGAGAAAGCTTCAAATTCGTCACCACAGGCTGGGCTGCAGTGCTGGGCCCTGCAGATGCCTCTTCCCATTCACTCAGCAGCAGATCAACCTCACAGAAGTTTTAGACGTTCTAATGCCATCTGTTTTGTACTCTGATCCTCTACAAAGTTAGAGTACACAAAACCAGTGTTTGTTTTAAAGGCGATGAAACCAGTCCGATAAGAGGCATATCAGAGTATAAACAATACATAGACAGGTAGAATACTGCAGCACAACTTGGATATTGAATCCAGCCTTATCTTGTTTAGAAGGTAATTTTTAAAAATTTCTTTCTTTTATTTATTTTTGAGAGAGAGAGAGAGAGAGAGAGAGAGAGAGAGAGAGAGAGAGAGAGAGAGACATCATGAGTAGGGGAGACACAGAGAGATAGAGAGGGAGATATAGAATATGAAACAGGCTCCAGGCTCTGAGCTAGCTGTCAGCACAGAGCCCGATGCGGGGCTCTAATTCATGAACCGTGAGATCATGACCTGAGCCGAAGTCGGATGCTCAACCAACTGAACCACCCAGGTGCCCTTAGAAGGTAATTTTTAAGCCAACACAGGAAATGTGAGTCTGGTTCAGCTGTCACAGGCTACACCATTTTCTTGCTTGGCTATGTAGGAAAACTGGAGTCTATTTCTATAGGATTTCTTCTCTAGCTTTCCAAAAAGGCTGTAGAACATAATCACATAGGCTCTAGAATCAGACTACCTACCTTAGAATCCCAGCCGGGTCCCTTACTAGTTTTGGAATCTTGGACACTTACTGACCTTCTCTGGGACTTGGTTTCTACATCGATAAAATGGAGCCTAAAGGCATTAGCTTTTGCATGAATGTTATGGGTAGAATTTTGTCCTTCCAACATTCATATGCTGAAGTCCTAACTCCCAGCATCCCAGAATGTGACCTTATTTGGAAGTAGAGTCATTACAGATGTAATTAGTTAATTTAAAGTCATACTGGAGTAGAGTGGGCCCCTAATCCAATATGACCAATGTCCTTATAAAAAGAATACCATGTGAAAAGAAAGAAAGAAACACAAAGACGATGTGAAGAAATACAGGGAGAAAAAGACCATCTGCAAGCCAATGAGGCAGCCTAGAACGGACCCTTTCCTCACAGCCCTCAGAAGGAACCATCCCCCCTCCCCAACACCTTGATTTAGGATGTCTAGCCTCCATAGTTGTGAGGTAATAAACCTTTGTTGTCTAAGCCACTTTGTGGTACTGTGTTAGGACAGCCCTCGCACACTAGTACAAGGGCATATTAGTGAAGATTTGATGAGCTATTGCATGTAAAGCACGTTGAATGGTTGCTGGCGCTGTATGTGAGCAGAACACAGTGGATGCTGCTGTTTCTTGTTGACACCCTAGACCACCAGAAAGTGGGGGAACAAGGTTCAAATCCCATACTTAAACCCAAAGAAGCCTCAGGTTATGTTCCCATGTCCTCCAGTGACTATACCTCTCTGACCTAGCTCTGCTCACATAATTTGTAATTAGTTTAATTTTACTTAAAAAATCAATTCATGGCATCAGACTCTTCATTTTGGCTCAGGTCATGATTTCTCGGTTCAGGAGGCAGTGCCCTGTGTAGGGCTCTGCACTAACAGTGCTGAGTCTGCTGGGAGTTCTTTCTCTCCCTCTCTCTCTGCCCCACCACCTCTCTCTCTCTCTCTCTCTCTTTCTCTCTTTCTCAAAATAAATAACTTAAAAAATTGATTCATGTTCTCTAAATAACACTTTTTCAGAAAGAATAAAAACATAGATGCAATCTGCTTTAATTGCTCACTTCTCAGAGGCAGCCAATTTTTCCATATTTATTTTCTAGCGTTTTGATGCTCTTCTTATACAATTGGCTTTATTCTCTCCGTATGCACACAGTGCAGTGTCCTGGTTTTTAGTTTTCCATGCCATTCAGGCACTTCATAAGTGTAACTTTTAACAGCCACATCACAGTCCACCTTACGCAGGTACACGGTTTATTTCCAGCATCCTTCTATTGGTGGTCAGTATCTTTTCATTTCCAGGCTGCTTTCTCCTTCAGTGTCTTGAACTCTGGTCTTCTCCTCACACATCACCCTCTTGTCCACACTGATGCCTTTCTCTCCTCTCCTTGTCCTGCCTCTCTTCATCTCAGCTTTATACATTTACATTTATAATGGCTTTCCATTACCACCACATTTGCAGTCCAAATGAGTTTTTTCACATTCTGCATCTTATTCGCTGTCCACAATAACCCTCTGGGATAAAGCAGGAGACGTAGAAGCTAAGACTCAGAGAAGCGATTTGTCCAAAGTCACATAACCAGAAGTCACCTGTCCAGTGTCTACGTTAGACCACTCTAATGATGGTTCCTTTGGTACGTGTTTTTAAAAATTTTTTTAATGTTTTATTTATTTTTGATACAGAGAGAGACACAGCATGAGAGGGGGAGGGTCAGAGAGAGAAGGAGACACAGAACCAGAAGCAGGCTCCAGGCTCTGAGCTAGCTGTCAGCACAGAGCCTGACGCGGGGCTCGAACCCACGAACGTGAGATCTGACCTGAGCCGAAGTCGGAGGCTTAGCCGACTGAGCCACCCAGGCGCCCCGGATACGTGTTTTAAAAAGCTACACAAAATACACACAAACATTTAGGAAAACCATTGTTTATGTTTATAGGCTCTACAGAGAGTTTTCAAAATAAAAACAAAATAATCAGCACAGATAAACTTTAGCAAAGACCTTAAAGGGGCATAAAGTGATTATGGGGGGGTCTTTTAAACCTCCTTAGCAAGTACTACACTGGCATCAAAACAATTCCCCATCATGACCCCCCCCCCACGTCTTTAAATAAGCAAAATACGGATTTGTTCGTGAGAGTTGGAAATTGTCTCCTGTGACCTCCAGCTATATTAAGTTCTCTCCCTGCAAAGGAATAATGCCCTTCATAACCACCCCATTACCCCTGTCTTTGCAGGTTTAAAAAGCAGCTTTGTTCAATTATGAGGTCAGATTTCCCCTTTGTTGAGGTCTTCCTGGGGCCAGTGGGCTTCCTGAGGAATGTGAAGATAACCAGATTTCCTGGGACTTCCTCCTGTCCCAGATGGTCTTCCCAAAACATCATCTCTAAAGTTTACCCTTCCTTTAGTGAAGGAAAAAAAATGAACCATCTTAATCTATTATGCCTAAAGATGAAAACTCTACTGTTGACCTTGATTTTATTAGTTTTTCAGGACAGTGTTATTAAAGCATAAACTTATTTCAGTAGCTGGAATAATACTAGTGTTTTTGGTAACAATAGCAAACATCTTTATAGTGCTTGTCACATGGCAGACATTGTTCTGAACAGTTTTGTGAATTCGTTTAATCCTCAAAACAACCCTGTAAGGTAGATTCAATTATCACCCCATTTTACAGATTGGCAAACTGAGGCACAAAGTTATTTGGCTTGCCCTAAATTACACATATAAACAATCCTGAGGGAGAATTTGGAGAGACTTCAGCTCCAGTCTGTGCTCTCACTTGCCACACCGTGCTGACCTCTCAGGCACTGTGCCAATCACTTTATACACCTTGTTTTATTTAACCTTCACATGATATAAGGTGTGCTATTACCTCCGTTTTACAGATGAGGAACATGAGGCTCAGTAGATTCAAGCATCTTGTCCAGACTCCACAGTGGTAAGCTCACAGAGAAGTTGCCCATTTGCCTTCTTATTTCTTTAGTATATGAAGCTATTGACCCAGTGATAAACATTTCAGAAAATGATCTGAATACTGATCATAGAATCTTTCTAGAAATTATGTGGTGCAGTCAATAAACAAAGTCTAAATAAGGCTGCTCTGTCACTCTGCTGTGTGCTGCTGCATTTCTCCTTAGAAAATAGCTTTTACCACCACCACGCAAAGCTGAGCAAATCCCCAGGAGCTGGGGAGCAAGAGGATTGATGGCCATCTTCAAATAGATACGAGAAAGAGAAACTCTTTAAGGATGGGCTATTATTTTCAGATTAGGTAGAAAAACAGAGGTGGTGAGATAATGTACAGAGTCTTTGAACTTGACCTTGGGCAGGAAGTCAAGTTTAGTCTAATCACTTAATAAAAGGCATTCATCAAAGGGACCTAATCTTACATGGTTATTTCAACAGGCATCTTGCCCTGGTGGAAAAACAAGCTTGGTTTCCAAATCATTTTAAGCTTGCGTATGAGTGTAATGGGGAGCATGATTTGGGAGTTAATGAGACCACCGAAGGAAATGAGAACCATTAGTTGAGGCATGGTGAAAGCATGGAACGGCTGGTAAAGGAAAATGGTATTTGTGGAACTCTGGGTGAGGGGCAAAAGGCAGGGATGAAGAGAACAAGAAGGAGTGGTCATTCTTGAGATTGGTAGCAGGAAAACAGAAGAGTCTTAATTTTTTAAATACAACTTTACAAAGTGAGGACATAGGCTATTTTTCAGTTTGTATCAGGGAGTGTTTCACATGGAAACAACTTCTCAGCTACAGCTGGAAGCACATTTGCTCAGATTCTTTGGGTGTTTTATTACCCTCTAGGGGGTACTGTCGAAAATAAGCTCGATTTCTTTATGAGCTTGCTGGTAATGCAGATACCTAGGCATGCATTGTGGCTCCATCCATCCTCACTGGACCAGCAGTCGACTTGAAATTCAATCCTGTAATTTCTCTTCTGTAAGATTTCCTCCCAAGCCACCCCGGTCAGCCATGATTTCTACTTTAAGGAAGCAGAAACCATTCTTAGCGAGAAATATTGACCCTTAAACATTTCAGGACTGACTCACGCCCCATTCCTCACACACTGTTCCAGCACTGTGTCCCAGGGAACTGAGGCTGCCAGGGAGGTGGCAGGGGGCGGGGGGCGGGCAAGGGCGCTACTCATTGGACATGGAGAGAAATAAAAGATAATGCAATACAAAACTTTCAGGTGATGCTAGATCCTTGCACTTTGGAAAAGGAGCAACAGAATAACAAAAACACTCTTCCAAATGTGTATGGTTAGACTCCGAGTCATCTGGAATCTGATATTAAAGTCTGATGTGTCTGGAGAGGCCCTGGATAGTATTTCAGCTGACCCATTGTTTCCACCCTTCTGGGGTCTGGTCAGTTGCTTGACAAATATAATTCAATAATGACAACAGAGAGAAAAAGCCAGAAATGTGATTAAAAGTCCCCTAAGGAATGCACTAGCCACTCGAACTGCAAGATTTAAGATTTTGATTTTTAGAAACGTGTTGTGTGTTGAGGGGCACAAGCCAGAAAGCCAGCTCTCATGGACTCATAATGCTCAAAGGGGCTGTGTGAGGTCCTGTTTTGTCCGTCCTTGACTTGGAATATGGCCTTCAGAGCATCTGAAGAGACCGTTTCCTTCACTTTACAAACTTCACTCTTTCTATTGAGAAATAAGAGACAATTCTCCTTGTCCTTTGTCCTGTTTTTCATATTCTCTCTTGAATTTTGAAGTTCTTTTCTTGGCTAGAAGCGACATCTTTATCTTATATTCAATGTTTAGAACACACTTCCTTAATAATTTGGTGTTTTCCTGTATACCCACTACAAAGACTAATATTTATTAATTTATTCATTTTGGGTCCTGTCCCTGGGCCCCACAAATTTCAACAATGACTGCATGCTATTGACATAACCACAACGGGTTCCTGTTATTCTCTTACTTTTGAAGCTTGCAGTTTGGGGAGCTGCCTTAGGTTTACCATTAGGTTTTCTCCATTTTCCAATCCAACTTTTTTTCTGGTCATTTTATGGACACACATCCCAGATTGTGAGATTTCTAGCTGCCCCATACAGGAATTCACAAACTCGGGATGCGGATGCTAGAAACCGTACTTCGCCAAAGACGCTCGTCTGCCCCTTGAGGCATAACATAAATCCCAATATTATTATTTTTGCATGAAACAGTCAGCCTGTGGAGTACTGTAATAAGGTAAAATAAAATTAAAAAGCAGACTAACAGAACATAAAGGAGTGCGAGCTTCCCCTATCTCTGGATTCACTGGATTCCATTATACTCCAATAGCGATCTCCAGGAAAGAACTATCATACTGAAAGGAAATGAGAAATAAGATAACATTTCTCCTCAATGGCTTGTGTGTTTTAGCATTAATAACAATAGCTACCACTTGAGAACTTCTTAAATGCTCTGCATTGTACTTACTACTTTACATATGTTAACTTACTAAACAAATTCTAATAGGCTCAGGTTGTAGGCATTTCATCCCTTTTCACAATGCAATAATTGGGATAAACATCTTGATCAGGGTTGCATGGTTATTAAGTCCTTAGGCCAGGAATCTGCTTTGGGTATGCCTGACTCCAGAGTTCACACACTTAACCACCAGGCTTTTAACTCCTATGCTTCATGGACTGAAATTTTGTCTCATAATTAACAAACAAAAAGTCAACTTCTCCCATGAGATCTTCCCAAAAGAAAATGAATCTGCTTGAAGCAGATGTCCTGTGTATTCTAACAGTTTAGTGGGCATCCTGCCCTTTGCCTACCCAGGTAGGAAGCCAGGGACAAGTGCACCACATGGAGTCACATCATATGATCATTTCCCACCATCACAGGCCCTGCTGTCAAAGGCACAGACCCCACCTGCTTTATTCTCTGCCTTCCCAGAGGCCCACTCACAACATGCAGTGTTCAGGCCACCTGAGATTTCTTCTGCTTTCCCATTATCAGCTGATGGGCCCCAGGAAGTCCCTTTCAACCTTGATAACAACATCCTTTGGGAAGGGGACTCCCTTCTCATTGCTGAGTGCTATCTATGCACCAGGAACTTGGCCAGACATTTCGCTTAGGCAACTCATAATAAGTTATTAGTAATAATGAGACAATGCATGTACAAGTGCAGGCTTCAGAATCAGATACAAGTTTAAATCTAGGCTTTAAGACCTTGAGTAAGGTCTTAAACTGTAAGACCTTGAGTAAGTTAGTTAATCTATATCTCATCTGTAAAATGAGGATAATAGGGTTCTTGTGAGGATTGAATATGATACAATAGTTCCCCCTTATCTGTGGTTTTGCTTTCTGTGGTTTTGGTTACCCACAGTCAACTGTGCTTGGGGAGTAGATGATCCTCCTCCTGACTCAAGGTCAGAAGGTCAATAGGAGCCTAAAGCTCATGGCAGTGCCTGTGTCATTCACCCATTCATCTCATCATGTAGACATTTAATCACCTCACGTCATCACAGGAAGAAGGGTGAGTGCAGCACAAGAAGATATCTTGAAAGAGACCACACCCATATAACTTTTAATACAGCATGTTGTTATAATTGTTCTGTTTTATTGTGAACTATGGGTGTCCATCTCTTACTGGCCTAATTTATAAATTAAGCTTTATCATATGTATGTAGAGGAAAAACATAGTATATATACGGTTTGATATTAACCTCAGTTTCAGGCATCCACTGGGGGGTCTTGGAAAGTATCTGCCACAAATAAGGGGGGACGACTGTACTGTATAAAACCCCCTAACAAGTGCCTGGCCCCTGGTAGGTACTAAATAACTATTGAAACTTGAGGATTGAAAAATCAGTTAAAACTGAGATCCGAGCATCAGTACAACACCAAACATGAATCTGTTTAAACTATGGCGTTTGGGCAACAAGGATGTGCCAATATAGGTTCATGAAATGTAACAAATGTACCACTCTGGTGGGGGATGTTGGTAATAGGGGAGGCAGTGCATGTGTAGGGGTTGGGGGGGTTGATAGGAAATCTCTGTACCTTACACTCAATTTTGCTGTGGACTTAAAACAGCACTAAAACAATAGTATCTTCACACAGACCCAAAGAAGAGTCTTTCAGAACCCAAGTTTCCTTTGCAAGGAAAATCTCTGTTTTTGGTCTGTTGAAAGAAGACTACCTATAACTTGTATAAATAAAGTTTTTTTTACCATTGGGCCTTTAGGTAGAAAAAATAATTCTTACTTATAGAAATTAGATGTTCCATGCTGCCACCCAGGTTTTTGAACTTTTTTTCACAGGATATGTCACCACATGTTGCTTCCTGCTGGCCAGATGGAAGACAGTGTGGTACAGACATGGTTCTCCAACCTGGGGAGGGTACCGCCTAGACACAGGGACTTTGAAAGTCTCCAGTGAGTCCCGTAATTAGCAGCCAAGATGTCGAAGCACCGGTCCAGGGGCAACCTGGTCACATCTCTGGCACTCGCTGGCTGTGTGTCCTGAGTAAGTCACATGACCTCACTGAGGCTTCTTTTATCTATAAATTGAGATAAAAATAACTGCATTTCAGGGCTGCTTGAAGATTAGAAATATATATAAAATAGCAGCCAAATACCAGTTTCAATATATAATAGTCACTTTTAACAGTTTTTTTGAGGTGTAATTTTCATAGACTAAAGGTCAGCTGTTTTAATGTACAATTTGCTGAGTTTTGACAAGTATATATGATCTTATAACCACCCCTCAATCAAGACTTGCTTTGCAGTTGTATGGAACCATAAAAATGACCAGGAAGACTGAGACCGTGCAGAGTGATCTTAAATAAATTATAGGCAAAATTTTTATTGTTCCATGACCTACAAAAATGTTTGTCAAAATACGAAAACCTCTTTTAAAGTCCATTATAAATGAAGAGAGAAATTTTTTAAAAAGTAGCACAGATGTTTATTTAGTACACTGCAGTTTAAAATATCAGAAACATTGAAGTGATTTTGTTTACTTGTGAAAAGCTTACCAAGAGTAGTTTGAACACTGCTGGCCTTCTTGCCATGTAACTTACAATCTATAGTGAGCATCTTTTCTACACCTTGACCACTGGTCAGTCTCCCTTCTAAGTTTGGAAAAGCTTCCAACACTGTATCCTTTGCACTTTTAATGTCTTACAACTCATGGAACATCCTTCTGAGAACGCCTTCAGTGTGGGGGAGTTGTTTTGTTTTGTTACCGGTGTCACTTTTCAGACATCTTTATCCTTTTCATTGGAACAATTTTCTTCATCTATATCAACAATACATTCACCTTCACCTTCACTACAGTCTCTTAGCTGGTGACAGTTGTACTGTTTCCACGGTCAGCTATTTCTTCCGTAACCCTATTTATATTCAATTTGAATTCCACTTCCAGAGTAAGCTCTTTCATTTCTTTTCTTTTCTTTTTTACATTTATTTATTTTAGAGAGGCAGAGACAGACAGATTGCAAGTAGGGGAGGAGCAGAGGGAGAAGGAGACACAGAATCAGAAGCAGGCTCCAGGCTCTGAGCTGTCAGCACAGAGCCCGACACGAGACTCAATCCCACAAACTGCTAGATCATGACCTGGGCTGAAATCGGATGCTCAACCGACTGAGCCACCCAGGCACCTGGCTCTTTTCATTTCTTGGCTGCACCTCCATGTGTGTTGGCTAGTTCCTTCTTTCGATTATCCATTTATGTAAAGTCATATGGGTCTATCACTGGGAACAAGTGGGTAGCACAAAGATACGCTTTGATGTCTGTGAGTGACCTGGATAACAGGTGGGCAGTAACCAATAATCAACAGATCAAAAGTGACATTGTTGGGCACTGGTCCGGAGGCACCTCTGTTCTTCACACAGTGATTTGTGAATAAAGATCTGACTGCAAAGTTTTTACCTTACATGATTACTCACAGTTAAGATACAGTGGTAGCTGAGACTTGAGCTATGTTGTTGGGGCACCAGAGTCATCTAACTGACTTGTGGTAACTGAGATCTGGGCATTTCAAACGGGCAGGGACTGCCTCCACTGAGTGTTTCCAACACCTCAAGTACCTGGCTGGTGCCCATTTGCAGTCACTCTCCATGCCCGGTCCCCAGCTCATGGCAAACACCAATCTGCTCGCTGTTGCTGTAATTTTGCCTCTTCTAGAATTTCATAAAAATGGAATCTGTCTGAAGTCCTTTGTGTCTGGCTTCTATATATAGCATGATGCTTTTGAGATTTAGTTAAGTCACTGCATGTATATGATGACTGTTTTTCTTTCTTTTCTTGTATACCACTATACCAGTCTCTCATCTGAAGTGCTAAACACAGTGAACCAAAATAAATAGATAAGTAAATTAGCTTCCTTTGATTCTATAAGTATCCTCCAGCCTCCTCTCTTTCTCTGTTTTCAGAGTCAACATTTTTTAAAACACTTATCCCTTTGCTTTCTCTCCTGCCACTCCCTCCTCAGTCCACTGCATTCTGGTTTCCCCACACCTCAAACACTACCGTTGACAGAATCACAAACAGCTCCCTTTTAAAAAAAAATGTTTATTTATTTGACACACACACACACATACGGGCGGAGGGGGCAGACAGAGAGGCAGAGAGAGACTCTCAAGCAGGCTCCACACTGTCAGTGCAGAGCCCGATGCAGGACTTAAACTCATGAACCATGAGATCATGACTGAAGCCCAAACCGAGAGTTGGACACTTAACCCACTGAACAACCCAGGTGCCTCAAACAATACCCTTTTTGTATATCCACACACTTCACCTTTATCTTTCCTACCTTTTTAGCCACATTTGATGCAGCTGAGGGCTCCTCCTTTATTGTCTTCTGATTATCTTCCTCCTCTGAACCCCACCTGCTCAGCCTCCCTTCTAGGGCCCCCTTCCTCCATATGCCTTTAACGTCAGTGTTCCCTAGGTGTAGTCCTGGGACCTCTGTTGTGGCCACTTGCATCTCCTTCCTGGAGAATCTCAACTATCCCTATCGTTTTCGCTAGCTCTCATCTCTTTCCTGGATTCCAGATAAATGTATGTTACTGTCTAATAAGCATCTGCATTTAAATGTCCCACAGATACCTCAGAGTCATAGATTTAAAAATAAACTCAACATTTCAATGCCTCCACTCCCAAGAAACGAAACCTGTTCCTCCATCTTTGTTCCCAGCTTTAGTGAGTGGTTTCAGTACCAATCATTTGTCCAAATTCAAAACCCAGATCCCCACCTTTCTTGTACCCCCTGCCCACCACGTTCAGTAAACTACAAAGACTAGTGAGCGCTACCTCCCCGACCTCAGGCATCTGCACCCTTCTCTCCATTCCTACTCATCCTACCCCTGTTTCTAGCCACCACCATGTCTCCCCATGACTGCTTTGTTGCCCCATAATCTATTTTCAGCACTATGTGATGTTTCCAAAACACAAATCTGATCTTTCACCTTCTTGCTTAAAACTATTAGTGTGGGGGTGCCCAGGTGGCTCAGTCGGTTAAGCCTCCGACTTGGGTTCAGGTCATGAACTCGTGGTTCATAAATTTGAGCCCTCCATCAGGCTCTGTGCTGACAGCTCAGAGCCTGGAGCCTTGCTTCAAATTCTGTCTTCCTCTGTCTCTGTTCCTTCCCTGCTCGCACTCTTGTCTCTCGCTGTCTCTCAAAAATAAATAAACTTTAAAAATTTTTAAAGAAACCTATTTAGTGTATCTCCATCCCAAGATCCTAAGGAAGAAAAGTCCTCTGTAACAGGGATCTTATCACATTCCCTGGCCCCAGCTCACCACACCAAATCTGCAGGTAGTCAATAAATATGTGTCAGCCACTTGGGAGTAACTGTTTGACCCCTTGTCCCTTGGGTCCTACACAGCAGAAACTAGGAATGTAACAGAGTGACAGGTTCTTGATCATTTCCCAGGATGCTGGGTCTTAAGAAAATGACTGTACTGCTGTTTACTTTCTGCTTCAGAAGAGAGGGTCAGTCCCCCAGCCCAGAGGCGACGAGCTGTGTTCAGGCAGTGACAGAACTTCTAAGGGAAGAGAAGGATACAATGATGGGAAGAGGAGAGGAATCCAGAGGCCCATTCCTGGAATTGTGGGGCTAAAGTAGATGGACAAAACCTTCCTTGCTCTGTGCTTTGTATTACCCAGAAGCCCCCAATCCCAAGAACTTGATCAAAAGGCTCCTAATGGAAACAAAAGCATAAGTGATCTCAGAAGTCTTCTCATAATAATTCAGAACATCTTTTTAATCAGCCTGCTTCAGTTTAGAAAGCTCTAAAAGAGCCCATGAGGCAGAGGCTACTCCCTTCCCAGCTGTCTGGGTTAAAACAAGGGCCAGAGATCCACACCTGAGCTGGGACCATGGATTCAATTTATCACTGAGCATTCACGGTTCCTGCTTTTGTCTAAGAGTTTCTTTCTACCCTGTACCTCACACCTTAATTCCTCTTCTCTGAGCAGAGTTACCTCTTTGTGGAAAAGGCTCACTTACCAGCAGAATGCCTGCATTGACAGCAAGCCCATCTTTCCAGTGCTGAGATAACCAGGAGACAGAATAAACACAGTCTAGGTTTCTGCAAATCAGGGGCACCAAAAAATTGTTTTTAAAGAATTTGGTTACTGTTCCCAAGGAAAGATGTCAAAATCGTCATGGTGGGAAAAACGAGAACTTCACTGCATTTCTTAATATTTGTTTCATAGTTTCACAGTGTTTTAATTTTAAATTACAGCTGAAGTCACACCATAGGTTTGGTCCAGTCCATGCTGCCACATGAGATGTTCTCAGAAACTAATTCAACCTCTCACAGGTCCTTGAAGGAATTCAGAGCAAGAAATGGTGCTCCTGAGCAAAGGAACTTTTCCTCTAATAACTCATAGACGTGACCGCAGCAGTCAAGCAGTCCTTAGAGGTCACCTGACCCCCATGCTCCATTTTACATTAAGGAGAGTGAGCGGCTGTGAGGTCAGGTGACTTGCCTGAGATCAGGTGACTTGCTCAGGGTCACACAATTAGGCTACTGCCAAAGCCAAGACTGAAAACTGGTCTAACTCGAGGATAATATTTTCCCCACAATATTATACGTGGCTCAGCAACAGTCCATATTTCCCTCCCTGGCCTCTATTCCTGAAAGCAGACACATCCCATTTTGGAACTTGAAAGCTGCATTTGAATCTGTACATCCTTGGCTTACAGAGTTGGGTCATGTTGTTTCTGTCTCTTTATGGAGTGTCAGGGTAGTTGGGGGCAGGGGGACTGATGACTTCATCACAGACCACGCAGTGAGTCAGGGACAGAGCCAACTCCCCAGCTCCCTGATCCCTCATTTTCATTTCTGTGTCTGAGTCAACAGAGCTGGTCAGCCGCCCACACTGTCAACACCACAGAGCAGAGAAACAATGAGGCTGCTTATTTAGAAAAGACCTGCTTCCCTGCTGAGCAGCACTACATGTATCTTTTTATTCACTGGAACAGTCCCTTCCTGCAGTTGATTACTGCACAACAGGCCAAGGGATGACCATAAAATAGCCCCTTGAAAGGACTTGCTCCTTGCCCTCATTGACAAAAATTAGCACCAAATCTCTTCTGCTCAGCATAAGTGAGCAACAGATCTGAAGTGGAGGCTGTGGCAAAGGACTGAGTCATTGGAAGCAATTTAGCCAGATGCACCTTTATCAGATCATGCCATTGAAGACATACATCAAGAAATAAACATTCCCTCTGCCCCGGAAAAAGAACTGTCATCTTTCTGAACAAAACCAAAGCCTAAGCTTGCAAAGTAGCCATGAAGGTGGGAATAATCCACCCTCCCTTTCCTGTGGGCAGTGTTTCTCAAACTCCGGTGAGCACTTCTTCAAAAGGCAGATATTTTGGTCTCACTTCTAGATGAAGGGGAATCTGAGGGGATCAGGATGCCTGGGCATCTGCATTTCTGACAAGCACCCTAGGATGCCTTAGCTCCCCTGCCTGGTTTCTGCTGCTGCCACTGGATGGCCTCTGAAGGGTGCCGCTCCTCATTTGTTACTCTTACTCAAGTATCTCCCCTTCCAAACAAGGCTGAGACATTTAAATAAGACTATGCTCGAGGCCTGGGAATAAAAACAAGTAAATAAGCAGAGTAGCTTGCAACTAAATAATCCAGTTTGCAAAAGATAGTTTTCTCATCTTCAGTGTGGGGTCCCCTTCGGGGCTATCTCCCAGCTGAGCTCCAGCTTGTCCATGCAAGAAGACATTTTTTACCACCGAGATGGACATGTGTCTCTGCATCTGGAGATGCCTTGAAGTTCAGACCCAGGAGAGGGGAGTTGGGAGGAGCCAAGAATTCTCCCTCTGGATTACCAACTCTTATGTCTCTGAGCCCCTCTGAGCCCCCTCTTAATTCTCTGAAAATACCCATCTCTTTCCTTGACAATTGATTCTGGGAAAATCTAAGTCAGTCAGGGAAGAAGACAAAATCCCCTAACTGCTCATGGATTTACCTAAGCCAGTGCCACATCTGGATAAATATCAGTTCTGGAAAACAGATACAAGAGGAAATTTGGGTGGGGGTGGTGCTTAGTAGAAGGGGTCAGTTCCTTTCAACTCAATCTGGACAAATCTTCAGGACAAGATTTTGGTGATTTGAGAAGCCACAGCTTGCAAAAATAGGCCTGGTTTGATACTTCAATTTAGCCATTTGTTTATTGAACCAGTATTTTTTTTTTTGAGCACCTACTACATGTTAGGTCCCAGGCTATGCTTTGTAAATACCATAGAATAATTAACAAGACAGAACTTGCCCCAAAGAATGAAACGAGCCATTTTCTTACCCTTAATTATACAGTCAATTAATCTTTGACAAGGCAGGAAAGAATATCCAATGGAAAAAAGACATTCTCTTCAATAAAAGACAGTGTTGGGAACACTAGACAGCAACATGCAGAATGAAACTGGACCCCATTCTTATACCATACCCACAAATAAATTCAGAATGGGGTAAAGACCTAAATATGAGACAGGAGACCATCAGAATTCTAGAGGAGAACATTGGCAGCACCCTCTTCGACATTGTCTTTAGCAACTTCTTACTAGACGCATCTCCGGAGGCCAGGAAACAAAAGCAAAAATGGACTATTGGAACTTCATCAAGATAAAAATCTCCCGCACTTTGAAGGAGTGCACATGTGATGAGCATTGGGTATTATGGGAGTGTTGAATTACGTATTACATACCTAAAACTTATATAACCTTGTGTGTTATCTATACTGAAATCATGATAGATAGATGGATAGATGGACAGGTAGAAAGATAGGTAAGACAGACAGACTTGCCCTTATAGCCCCGCAGGGCAGACAGTGAAGACAACTAAGCAGGAGTTTCTTTTGATGGTCCACAGGCGACGTATGGGCTTACAAAAGCATATTTAACATCATGGCATATCCCATAAAATCTTGATTACTAACTTCTCTTTAAAAATCAGGAAAGATGGCAAGAGAGGGATGGTATTCCCAAATGGCAACACTTGTCTGGAGCTGAGAAGGGCTGTCCATTTGGAGGAGCATGTCCCTCTTCAGTTCACTCTGCACCACGTCTAATTATCTCATGTAGGGCCAGTTTCTCTCATTTGATTTCCTGTCCTGTGCCCAAACAAATGCATTTGAATTGCAGTCTTGTACTGAAGAATCTGGAAGAGGACCTGATGTGTCTGGAGAATGAAGGATGAAGGAGGGTTTCTTGGGTGAAGAGAGCAAGGAAGAGGGCAGGTTTGAAACAGGAGGCAGTGGAGAGAGACTCTGCAAGGACACAGAGATGAAGGCTGGAGATTCTGAGAACAAGGGGACAGGTGTGTCTGACCAATCCAGAATATTTTTCACACCTGGAGCTCCAAGCAAGACATGAGATGTGGAGCTGGAGAGGTAAGGTAGGTGTAAGTAATATTTTAAATGTTACACTTGAGGGTACCTGGGTGGCTCAGTTGGTTGAGCATCTGACTTTGGCTCAGGTCATGATCTCGTGGCTTGTGAGTTGGAGCCCTGCATCTGAGTGTCTGCTGTCAGCACAGAATCTGCTTCAGATCCTCTGTTCCCCACTCTCACTGTGCCTCCCCTGTCCTCTCTCTCAAAAATAAATAACATTTAAAAAAATGTTGGCCTTTATCCCATTACACAGAGGAAGTCACTGAAGGTGTTCGTGGAATAATGACCACCATCTCATTGTTTCTGGAAGGCTACCTGGCTGCTGTGTCAAGAGCAGATTGAAGGGAGCAAGACTCCATTGGGAAGAGGTATTTTAGGACATTTATGAGCATTCTTCCTGTAAAGAAGCCAATGAGGAATGCCGAAGGATTGTGTCCTATCTTTTCTTCCTCTGAGTGCCTGCCCTTATTACACAGCAGTGTCCTAGGCACAGAGCAGGTGCACAGAGCAGGAAAGGGTTCTGGCTCAAACCTCTGAGAGAAACAGTAACATAAATGTTTTAGTCCAGTGGTCATCTCACTTTGCACGAAGAGTCTGCTCTGTATTTGCATAGAACTATGACCCTTTCTACTTGACACAATGGAAAGGGTAAATTTTTTAAAATAATCACAAAAAAGTAAGTTGTTCTAAAGCTATTGACTTTCTCCACCAGGTATTCAGCTTGTCTTTGATTTGTGTGACCCCTCTGTC
This sequence comes from Suricata suricatta, assembly GCF_006229205.1. Classification (NCBI taxonomy): domain Eukaryota; kingdom Metazoa; phylum Chordata; class Mammalia; order Carnivora; family Herpestidae; genus Suricata; species Suricata suricatta. Next base: position 94,024,606 of record NC_043704.1, on the reverse strand, counting down.
TTAGACATGACTTTCTGAGAAGGAACACATCAGAGCTGTCAAATCTCCCTCAGATGTCCATCAAGTTTAAGGAAAAGTCACAAAAATCTTGCAGACTACTGAAAGGGGGAAATGTGCATGTGTAAGTGTGCAAATAAAGTGGGAAATGACACAAACAGCTAGAAAAAGGCCAGATTTTTCATATCAGATAATGGCAGGGAAAACTATTTCCAAGGAAAACTTCTATTTTTTTCAGCATGACACAACTGATTGGGCCAGAGGTTATAGATCCACTAAAAATTGATTTAGAGGGAGAAGAGACTGCTCATTTCAAATACCGCTCCTCCCCCCCTCCTCCACCATAAAAGTGTCAAATCCTGGCATGGGAGAAACCCATTAAAATTCAACTTTATAACGCTGTGGTGGTCTGCTTAGATGTCATCTACTGGAATATTTATTTTGGATAAAATGCAAGCTCTCTGTGGTAGTCTGAAGGAATTACAATAAGATGGAACAAACAAGGCATTTTAGACATGCACCCAACCCCCAAATGGGTGTTCTACTTACATGTATTGACTCCCTCACATCTCTCCTCCCCTTTGTCTAATCTTGGGTTATCTGCGCCTTATTCTGGGATCTCGAAGCTCCTCCTGAGCAGACATTTTCTACTTATTATGGCAGAGGCTTGAAGTGCATTTCATCCAGTCAAATCAAGACTGCCATGTACCTTGAGGTGAGTGGTGAGGGTTGGGGCAAAGTACAAAGTTCCTAGTTGCCTTATGCTTTGTGCATCGCCAAGAACTTCTACCTTTTCAAAGGCTCACAGGGTCTGGAAGGCCCTACCATTGGTCATTCACACCCAGGTATTAGGGGATCCTTCTCTCTAATTACAATAAGAAGGAAATGTAGCTGCCAGGAAGCATCTGGTGTTCTACGAGCCAAGGAGTGCCTGGCCTTGTTCTGCTGTTTACTTTAGTTGAAGACCATACACCAACCACAGTCTTAATACCTCGGTCCCCATCTTATTTGCTTTAAGCTAATAGAATAAATCCTAGAAACATCCATAAAGCTTTACAAAAACCTATATCCGTAATTTTCACTCAACAAATATTATGGAGCTTCTGTTATGTTGCTATGAACTGTTCCGGGGGTAGCACTGAATCAAACTGGCAGGTCTCTGCTCATGCAGCTTGCATTGAGGGAGGCGTAGGGAGAGACAGACAATACGCAGATAGCTACATAATGCACCAGGCAGTGATACTTCTATAGAGGCAGGATAAGGGGTCAAAGGCAGTCAGGAAATGCCTTTCTGAGCAAGGTGGTATTTGAGCAGAGGCTAAGTGGAGAGAGGAAGAAGCCACACAATCTGGTGAAAGAGTGTTGTGAGAATAAGAACTAGCAAAGGCGGAGTGCTGAGTGGAGTGTATGTAACACCTGCCATCTTGTTACACAGCCTGTGTGACAGACACATTCCACAGGCCTAGCGGACAAGAGTGTTGCCTTTCCTTCCTTTTCTGCATTTCCTTTCCTTCTTTTCTTCCCCTCTCTCCCTCCCAGTCCAGATCTTTGCTGACTGACTAAGCCTCCCCAAACCTTTTGCTCTGGGGTAAGTGCACTACAGATGATAAACCTCAGAAGTATTTGTGGCAGGACAAGCTTCTCTTTTCTGAGCCCTGGTGGCTCCTGAGACTCAGGGGTGGAAGGAAGGCTTTTGTATTATATCTTAAGGTTGGCAGAAAGCAGATATTCTTTCAGCACAAGCAGATTTATAGCTCATTCTAGCAGGATTCTCAGCAGGGGCTGTGTTTGTAAGAACTCTCCCATGTGAGGTTCTAAAGAAGCAAGAAGCATGTGCCCCATGGAGCAGAGGAGCCCAGGGTCTTATACCAGAGTTCACAGAAGAGGAAAAGCAGCACCTGAGGAGTTCTGGGGAGGGGAGAAAGGACAATGGAAAGGTTTGAAAAGGCCAAGGGACTCTGTGTGTGTGTGTGAGTGTGTGTGTGTGTGTGTGTGTGTGTGTGTGTGTGAAAGAGAGAGAGAGAGAGAGAGAGAGAGAGAGAGAGAGTATGTGTCAGTGAAAAAAGATAGGACAAGAAGGATGAGCTCTGCTGGCTGAGTGTTTAACCACATAGTAGCCCCCAAGAATGTAAGGTGAAGTTCACATATCTATGGATAGACCTGGGGAATAAATGGATGGCATAAAAGAAAAAAAACTATGTCTGAACCTCTTCCAAGTTCTCCCTTTGCATACCAATCCTGCACCCGTCCTTTGCCCACTCAGTATGGGAGAGACTATCCCTTGAAGCCTAAGAACTGAACTCAGAATTTTAGAATTCTGTGTATTTGCTGACTTGCCGACAATCTTTTTGGCACTGATAGTTCCACCTCCTGTTCACGTGTTAAGGAGCATAGTGCATAGATGACAGTCCCCAAACAAGATGACCCAGAAACTGGTATCCTTGTTTTCCAAGAACAGACTGTGCTGACGATTTTCTGTTATTTTGCTTCTCTCCCAGCTTTTAACTGCCTTTCTGCACCTGCAAAATTCCCCTATCTTCTTTTAAATGCACTTCACATTCTCTCAGCATTTGTTAGTGGAAAATGTGACACCAGTGTCTCACTTAGTACCAACTTAAAAGGTAATTCTATTCATTGGACTAAGTGGTGTGTTAATGGCTGTCAACTGAGTTTCATTCCACATCTTTGTAACTTAACCACAGTGCTAGTAAATCTAGCTGCTAAATCTGCATCCACATTTCCTCTATCAGCCACTAAACCATTAAGTCACGTACACACAGATCACCATGGTGCTTCCTTATATTATGCAAGGAGTGAGAGTTACCATGGATTAGTTTAAGGCACACCTTTATGCTATCTTCAGCTAGGGTCTTCCCTGCAGTGTATAAACTGATAACAGAGAGAATTATGAGGTCAAGCTTTGAGTAATCCTTTGTTAATCTTGGGAATAGTGCATCTCCATATTGTCAGATGACATGCGATAGAATCATTACATGTTGGATATCAGGATATCCAACGTAAATCTGGCATTTTTGGATTGCACATGATTTCTTTTATTTGTTCTCTTTCAGTGAAAGAGGTATCCCTTACTTGAGAAAGTCCTTATCTACATGAGCACTCATTATTACCTGTCTTGTTTCACTAGATTAAATTACCTCTGTTCAGGCTGTTCTATTTCCCAGCCATTTATTCACTTTGATCTCCTCTTCCCTAGGCCTCCACATAGCACTCAGTTTGCATCTTAAAATTCTGTGATCTGTACAATGGGATGCACATCAGTTGGTCACAGAGTTAACTGGACTATGTATCAAGAACATCAGAGGAAGGTGGACACATCGTTGATCAACTTACTGTGGTTTGGTGGTGTGGCAAGAATTCTTATCTACTCATGGGAGAGGATGTGACTGCCCCCATAGAAGGAACAACGCCCCTTCCTTAGGAAACAGTGAAGAACCTTTCAGTGGCATTCTTTTCCACATTGCACGTGCTTTACTTCTAAACACCCCACCTATATCTATGCCAATGGAATTGCTTTGTAAAATGACAGATGTTACTGATGGAAACTTATTACATATATAAACCATCAGGGACCTAAAAGAAGTTGAGATCTAAGAATATGGGCTGACAGCACAGATTATGGAAACTGAAATGGAGGAAAAACCAGTCAGTTTCATTCTCGCTGCCAATGAGCTCCAATAGGTTTTACCAAACTACCCTCTCTTGGAACTCGACCGAACTGATTAAACCCCATCAGGTCCAGAGGAACACTCTGATATGGAGTTCATCTATGCCCAGGAAAGATGCCCTAAGATTCATCCCAAATCCAATCTAAGCATCGCAACAAAACCAGAGATAGGCTGACCAACAACCCTGTGTGCCTACGACTAAGGGTATCCTGGGATATAGAATTTTCAGTACCCAAACAGGAAAGTTCTGGGAAAATCATGATGAACTCGTCACCCTATCAGAGATCATAATTATGTAAATAGTAAGCTTAAGTGCCACCCTTATATTTCCAGTGCAAGACGATGCTTTATTTGGCTATAGATATGGAGAGGCATAGTACTTCATGCGTAAACTATATACATTTTGAGGCTTATTTAAGTTAAAAAAAATTTTAATGTGTCTTCTGCAAATACTTGGAACTCAATCATTGACACTCCAAAATTAGTTTTAGGTGATAAAATTTTATGTAATTATGACAACCATCTCTAAAATAAGGGATTAAATGCTTCAATAAAAAAAAAAACAATGGTCTGAAAACAAATCTCTCTGGAATGATAAATATTCTCTAAGATATTTGCCCAATTAGGAGCTCTTTGAATCTTGTTTTTACATTTCTTGCCAACAAAGGTTGCTTAGCAACGGTTAAGCCACCTCTTTTCTCTCATTAGTTTCTTCTCCCACCTTTGCAATTATAGAATAAAGGGAAACAAAGCTAATGCTCTGTGATGACCTCCTCATCTCAGTTCATAAATTAAAAAATGAGGGTTGTTTCAGTGGAATAGTCCCTAATGCTTATCCAGTCCAAAAGGATCTTTAACTAAAAGAAACAAAATTCTAACGGTGCTTTATTTAATTCATTGCAACTCATATAGGAATCAAAGAGATTTGGGCACCTATCCTTCTGGAAGGGCCATTACTTGACTAGCCTGGCATTTTTGTGTCAAAGAACTTTGGCCCAATTATCAGCTGACAAAAACAATGAAGACTAATATTGTTGAGGACCAACTTTGTGTCATGCCTTATATTGGATTAAACTAACTCAGGTGAGTGTTTTGTTTTGTTTTGTTTTGTTTTGTTTTGTTTTGTTTGTGGGAGAAAGCCAGGCAGGAATTCTGATGGAGAAAACTCACGGAGGACTCCCATGCAAGGACCCCTGCAGGACCTGGCCTCATGCAGCCTGAACCACACCCTAGCCATCCCTGGGGATCTTGGCAGAGAACTCACCTCTTTTTCCTCTAGTGTTCCATCTTTGCAGAACTGCACTACTCTCTCCATCTGCACTTTCTGTGTAGCTTATAAAGTTTCCTTTTGCTCCCACTCTCTGCCTTTTATCCTTAACCACAAATCGCAGCAAATTTGAAACTCAGAGCTGCTGCTCCTACATAACCGGTTTGCTTGGGGACTCCTATCTATCTTAGGGACTCTCTCTCTCTGTGTCTTTCAGCTTCAGCTCTTCCTGAAAACTTCCTGGTTTTCTCTAGACTTTTAAAGCCAAATACCCAAGAGTGACTTCAATCAGCAATGTCATAAGCCAACAGCCAACTGTAAATCAGAGGCCCAGGCCCAATCAACTGGTACCTGGTTAAGGAGGTACTGTGGTTAAATTGTGTGCTCCCAAAATCCATATGTTGAAGTCTTAACCCTCCTAACCCTCAAAATTCATATGTTGAAGGTACCTCAGAATGTGACCTTATTTGGATATAGGGTCATTGCTGATATGATTAGCTAAAATAGGATGAGGTCAAACCAGAGTAGGGTGAATACTTAATGCAATATTTTGGGTGTTTTTTTTTTTTTATCAGAAGGAGTAATTTGTATACAGACATGCAAAGGGGAAAGCTGTGTAATGAGACAAAAGAAAACGACAGCATCTACGAGCCAAGGAGTGAAGCCTGGAACAGATTCTTATCTCATAGCCTTCAGACAGAACCGACGCCACCAACACCTTGATTTCAGACTTCCAGCCTCTAGAACTGTGAGACAATCAATGGCTGTGGCTTACATCCAGTATACGGTACTTTGTTATGACTAGGAAACCACTGCAGACTTGGGTGCCTGAAAGTGGGGGTGCCGCTGTAACAAGTATCTAAAAGTGTGGACGTGGCTTTGGAATTGGGTAAAGGGTAGAGACGAGAAAAATTTTAAGGCATGTGATGCAAAAAATGTCTAGACTGCTCTGAAGGATCTGTGGTAGAAATGCGGGTGCTATAGAAGATTCTAGTGAGAACTCAGGAAAAGAGGAGAGGAGCTATAGAGAAAGCTTCTCTTGTCTAAGAAAATACACATGTCATCATAAACAGAATGTTGCCAGGAATATAAATGTTAAAAATGCCTTTTATGAAGTCTTAGCTCAGGATGCTATAACAAAATACCATGAGCTGAGTGACTTAAACAACAGACATTGATTTTTCACAGTTCTGGGGGCTACAAATCCAAGACCAAGGTTTCCACAGATTTGGCTCCTGGTGAGGGCCCTCTCTCTGATCTATAGGTGGCCTTCATCTTTGCTGTGTACTCACATGGTGAGGAGTGAGCTCTAGTCTCCCTTCCTCTTCTAATAATGACACTTATCCCATCATAAGGTCCCCACCCTCATGACCTCATTGAAATCTAATTACTTCCCAAGCTCCCATCTTAAAATACCATCACATTGGGCGGTAGTGCTTCAACATAAAAATGGGGAAGCACAAACATGCAGTCCATAACAGAGCTCACAGACAGAAATGAAGGACATATTGTTGGAAACTGGGGGAAAGGTGATCTTCATCATAAAGTGGCAGCGGACTTGGTGTCTGAATCTTGGTTTTGGTTCAGGCCATGATCTCATGGTTTTGTGAGTTCAAGCCCTGTGTTGAGCTCTGCACTGAACAGCATGGAACCTGATTGGGATTTTCCCTCTCCCTCTCTCTCTTCCCCTTTCCCACTCGTGCTGTCTCTGGTCTCTCTCAAAAGAAACAAATAAACAAACTTAAAAAAAGTGCAGCCTGGTTTTTCCCTGCTGCTTATAGTAAAATGCAAGAGGAGAAAAATAAATTGAAGAAGGAACTGCTAAACCAAAAGGTACCAGAACTTGGTGATTAGAAAGAATTCTTAGCCTATCCAGATAGCCCTTTCTGGAAAGAGAGCCAAGGGTGTGACTGGACAGCTATTTGTTAAAGAGATTAAGCATGTGACTCATGGACCCAGTCACCCATTTAAGCAGAAGCCAGGAATAGAGATGTGGCTATGTAGGAAAATCCTGTGGAGGACCCTGTTGTCTGGTGGCATGAACCCTCAGGTATTACATGAGAGACCAACAAGTTTATTGGGAATTCTATATCAACAGAAACACTGCCAACCTGGATCGAAAGGAACAGAGATGGGATGCAATGAAGAATGACTTTAAGGACAGAGCCATGCATGCTGAGGCTGGTGGAATTACCTCAGCCACTACAGGTCCAGTGGGCACAGGCCTGGGGACAGGGCCATCTCCTCCTCAGCTCCCGAGGATGCAGGCCACCCAGGGCCAAAACAGACACAGGACTTGGCTGACTAGTCCCTGTCAGTGGGACATTTGGTAAGGAAGCTTTCCTTTGTGTCATGGGCATAGAGAATATCTAGGAGAGACCCTTTACATATTTTATATGATTTAATTCTCATGGATGACGTGGGCCTTAGTTTTATTCTCCTTGGTTTACCAGCTTGGAGACTAAGCAATTTTCCTGAGGCCTCAAGTCTGGTAAATGGAAGAATCAGGGTTCAAATACAGGTTTGATTTTAAGGTCTTTTCCGTTCACCAGAAAGGGTATTGAACCTGGGAATCTGTAATGATACCAAAGAGGATAAGTAAAACTAAGTAAACTCATTCAATGGAATGGAAACTAAACATACTTTACTCTTCAGATTACTTAAGCAGGAGGGGATGAGTATGTTAGTGTGCAAGTGCACATGCATGTGTGTGTATAGGAATTAGGTGTACAAAGGTACAAGATCCTTCCAGAATGAATGTGTGTGTCCATAAAACAATAAGTAGCCTAGGCCTAGTAATAACTGCCAGAGTTTCAATTCTTCTTAACTAGGAATTGCTGAAACCATTAGCCAGGAATGGCCAAGGAAAAGGTCTCTTTTTCATTTACTGTCAATCTATAGATTTTTTTTCTCTTTCTGAAGGCTTTCACCACCCTCACCACCTGCATTTGAAATGACTGCTTCCTTTTAGCAAGGATTTTAATACTGTTTTAGAGAATTCACGTATCTTTTGGCAGCAATATTCTTTAAAGTTCATTCTTTAAGTCTTCATTACATGCTAGAATTTAAGATTTATTCTTCTTGAATACATTCTGCAAAATGCCATCTGAAGTTACTTATTACTTGGAAGAAGTCTTACCTCTATTTAAGTGTCATGGCATCTCTCTGCCCTTCTTTTTGAGCTTTTTACTCTGATATGTACTATATTTCTATATGTTATGGTAAGGAGAGTTTTATTAAGTTGTGTCTTTTAAACTGAGAGGCTAAGTCTAACCTTATTCTTCCCTTTAAAGGTCTCCCTAGTATAATAGTGCCTGTATTTTGTGCTATTTCCCAGATATACCACCCCTGAATAGCCTCCTGTGTGTAGAAAAGCAGCATTTTGCAGTTTATGCATTTCCTGGCCATTATTACACAAGCTTCATTAAACTATAAATAACCAACATAAAATTCCAAGGACTCAAAATAACCATTTCAAGATCCAACTTCAAATAATCACACAAAGTTAGTCTGCTATCGCTGCAGTCTTGCTTTTGTTGTTTTGTTCCGTTCTGTTTTGTGAACAGAGATTAATACATTTCCCTTTTGTATTTGTCTGTCTTCAGTGCCTGGTTTTTGGGCTTCTTGTAGTTTAAAAAAAAAATCAATCTAAGGGTACCATGAAGTGGCAGTTACAGTGTTGCCCAGAGGTCCACAGAGATGTCTGTTTGAGGTCTTTTTGTTCTAATGGTGGAGATCTGACAATTTCCGATGTGAAACTCAATCAGAGTCTGCTGTGTTTACTTGTGTATCTCCAGTAGCCAGAGAAGCATTTGGCACATAGAAAGTGCTAAATGAAGAGAAGAGAAATTAAAACAAATTACAAATTCTAAAAATACTACAGCATAGGCTATAAACTCAGGAGCTCCAATAAATTCAATTTCATGTGATTTCTGTCAAAGAAAGAGAAATATATGGCACGTTTATAGCCATACATGCTGTATTATCAAATATATTCTGGATAGGAGAGCACTTCTGGTTTGAGCAAGTGTTAATGTGAATGGATTCCTTCACTTCTCATTTCATATAGCTGATGCTTGGAAGAATTTCCACAGAGTAACTCCTGACTTCATACATTTCAAACCGTGTTTTTTCTCCACTCTCCATACCCAAGTCCTGGATGCCAATTGGACACACCTGTTCACGATATAATCTTTGACACTTCATCTTCCTGTCAAGATGTCAGGTAAGTTGGGCCAAAGTCATATAGGAGTATTTCTGGAGCCATTCTTATACTAGAATGACAGAAACATCTGAACCATACATGGGAGCCATTGCAAAGCAAGTAAATATATCTTACAAAAACCAAACCAAATGTATGCTCAAGTTGACCACCCCTAGGTAAATGCCTCTGGTCACTCAACATTGCTGAACACAAAGGAAGGGTGATGGAAGGGAAGTCAGAGTGGAGAGAGTTAGGATTAAAATATTCACTTTGGCAAGTTTTACAACTCAGCTGCATTGGCTTCATCATAAATACACCTCCAGTGTGTTCAGAAACGGACATGTTACCCACAGCCTATGAGAGGGGAGAGCTAGTGGGCATCCCAGTCCTTCTTTAGATTAAAATATGAAAGGTAGGGGAGGGAATTTCTCCATCTGCAGGACTGAAACACTATGACGGAGCAGTAGTGTGAGTGCTAACAAGGCTGCAAAAAGGAAACAGATGAAAAGGGAGAGAAACAGAAATTTCAACCAGAACTCTTAAGTTGGGCCATGTCTGAATCCAGCTACACCTCTGTGCTTCCCTGTTTTGTAGGTTGGCAAACTTCCTTAAAACTTGAATTCTGGTTTCTGTCATTTAAAGCCACGAGCCCCGACTAATATACAAAATGATAGGATGTCAGTATATCTTGCTAGAAATCTGAGTCAGTCTCATAAACTGAGAAAAAAAAGTAATTTAGGAGCATTTGGATAGTTTCTCCATGAAGGTCTGGAAGCCAAGTGTACCCTTCAATAATAATGAGAGATTTATGGCATTGTGAAGTTTCATTGGGATTTTATATACATTTTACCTTATTTCTTCTTCACAGAAGACAAACGTTTTATCAAAGGTTTTCAAATGAAGAAACTAAACACTCAGAGAGGTTAAATCATTTGCCTAAGGTCATCCAGCTGGTGTGGGACAGAGCTAGAGCAGAGCCTAGGTCTTATACTTCTTGTTCAGCACACTTTCTGTGATACTTCATGTCTCCCTGAGCACACCTGCAGACCCAGAACCTCCATGTCCAGCTGAAATGATAATTCCAGTCAGAAAATAAACCATTCAATACTTTTGGGCCAGATCCACTCCTGCCCCATGGCCACTACATCCTTCATCTTCATCATCTACCATTTAGATCATGGACTCCAACACCTTTAATTTTTGTGACTACATTCTCTTAATCCTTTACCTAAATTCCAAACTTTCAACCCTTTGTCCATATCCTCCGTGCTGAAAACCAAAAGTACCTAGCTTTTGTGTTAGCAACTTGGTATTAAACAAACTCTTCTTAAAATTTTGACCACCAAGATCTTCAAACAAGACTTCTGCCCTTACTCTGGGCATGTCTCTGGCTACCACATAACATGGGCTCTTGAATCTCTAGTGATTCTGATTATTATTGCCTCATTCTCTACTCCTGTCTGCAGCATTCAGCCATGTAGTATTTCCAGAGAGAGGGAGACACACATAGACAGAGAGACAGAGGGAGAGAACGAGCCACATAGCCCCTGTGAGGCCAGTGTTCCATCTTGTGAGTGAGGCTGTAAAACGGAGGTCTATCAGAATTTAGGGGCTCTATTTCAAGGAATTGGAGATGAGGCTTTTCCTCAGGAATGGAGTGCCAGGAAATGGCACAGTTTCGTACATGTAATTTTACTGGCAAAGAAAGAAAGTATTGATTTTAGAGATCACTTTATTACTGACCATTTCAACCACAAACTCCTGAAATGACAGCCTAAATAGAGGAGCCTTCCTCCTTTCAGTAGGATAGAATCAGAAGCAGCCCAGTGTGGACTGCTATGAGGTACTCAAAGAGGTGCTCTGTGGGTCCTATCACTGCCATCCAGTTCAAGGGATCCTCCCAAGGCTCTTTCCCACCTGACAGAAGGGAGTGACCTCCACAAGTGATGGCAAAGAAAGGCCTTCATGGAAAGTGTTCTGCAATGCACTGCATCTGAAAGGCAAGATACTGTGGATTTAGCTGGGAGCATTTTCAGGAATGGAAGGAAAGCTGGGAACAATGATCCAGCAAAAATCTCCTATATAAACACAAAGACCTTATATGAAAAGAGCTGTGCATTTTCATGAAGGATAAAAGTGACGGGAAACCCCAAAGCCAGGAATTTCAAAGGATGGAGTGGGAGAAAGTAGCTTTAAAATCTTAAGAGAAGAGTATATAGACTCTTCCTGACACAGGGTGCTAGGACTTAGTAATAGAAACACCTGAGAGACTCTCCAATGGAGGTGGCAATGTTTGTTGTCTCCCTAACCCAATATCTAAAACCTTTTCCCTACTAGGAGAACCAGATTTTGTTCCACACCCTCCTAATAATAGATCCTGATGAGACCAAGCTAATTATAGTGGTGCCAGTTCCCTTATCACTGATTAACTTAGTAGTAGGCTTATCATAACTAATGAAATATATTGAAATTCTACTAGAGAGCATGTGTCTAGTAAATTTTTTTCTATTTTCTCCCTTTTTTTTAAGGTTCTTAAGGACACACAAAAGAGAGACAGATCTTATTTTATGGGATGTTGCATCTTCATGCGATGTCTGGACCTGTGGCAGCCATTTTGGAAGCATGAAGGGCGTTAGTACAGGGACACTATGTCAATGGTAGTAGAACAGATCCCTGATGATATCACCACAGACTCAGAAATATATATATAACATATATTATATATGCTTAATATATATTTATTATAAAACATATAAAGACTGATATCCAGAATATAAAAAGAACTCATATAACTCAGTAACAAACTGACAAACAACCTGGTAAAAATGGGCAAAAGATAAGAAAACATTCGCAAGGGGAATATATAGAAATTGCCAATAAGCAAGTGAAATGAAAAAATGAGACCCATGGAAAACAGATTAAGACCACAGTTGGGCACAGTATCCACTAGAATGGCTACAATAAGAAAAACAGATAGCAACAAATGTTGGCAAGGATGTGACACAACTACAACACTCATACATCTTTGGAGGAGAGTAACGATTCTCATACACTGTTGGTGGAAGTGTGAAATTTTGTAATCACTTTGAGAGAAGTTCTAGCAGTTTCTAAAAAAGCTAAACATAAGTCTTTACCATGATCAGCAATTCCACTCCTGACTGTGTACTTGTGGTAGGCAGTGTAATGGCCACCCCGAAGATGTCTGGTCCTAGTCCCCAGAGCCTGTGTTACTTAGCAAAGGAGAATGAAGGTTACAGATGGAATTAAGGTTGCTAATCAGCTGACCTTAAAATAGGGAGATTACTCTGGATTCTCTAAGTGGGTCCAATGTAATTACAGGGTCCTTTAAAATGAAAGAGGAGGCAAAGAAGACAGTAAGAGGGACATGTGATTGCAGAAGAGTGGTCATAGAAATGCAACATTTAAAGATGGAGAAAGGGGGTCATGAGCCAAGGAAACTGGGTGAACTCTAGACGCTGGAAAAAAGGCAAGTAAACAGATTCTCCCCTGGAGACTCCAGAAAGGAATATAGCTCTGTCAACACCTTAATTTTAGCCCAATGAGAACTGTGTTGGGTTTCTGAACTGCAGTTTCTGGTTTGCAGAACTGTAAAATAATACATGTGAATTGCTTAAACCTCTAAGTTTGTGGTAATTTGTTACAGCAGCAACAGAAAGCTAACTCAGTACCCAAGAGAGATGAAAGCATATGTCCACAGAAAACTTGTTCAAGAATGTTCTTAGCAGATTTATTAGTGATAGCCAAAGATTGGAAATGGCCTGGATCTCCACCAACAAGATAATGGATAAACAATCACATATTTGTGTAATAAAATTTTACTCAACAATAAGATGGAACAAGCTACTTACACATAGAACAACATGGGTGGATTTCAAAAACATATGGAGTAAAAGAAGCTGGACACAACTATACAATCCCTTTTATATGGAGTTCTAGAACAGGAAAGACAATCTATAGGTTTTTTTTAAGGCCTCTGATTTGCCTCTAAGAAAGAGTAAATGTGAGGATTGATTGGGAAGGGACTCAAGGAGGGAACTTTTTGGGATGGAGGAAATGTTGCATATCTTACGAATGTCAGTTTCACAGGCAGATGCATTTGTGAAATCTCATGGAATGAGCTATGCACTTTGTCAGGAGTTTAACTGCATCCCCCAGAACGATATGTTGAAGTCTTAACTCTTAGTACTGTAAATATGACTTTATTTGGAAACAAGGTCTTTGTAGATGTACTCGAGTTAGTATGAAGTCATACTGGGTTAAGGTAGCCCTAAATCCAATGATTGGTGTCTTTACAAGAAGGCTGTACAAAGACAGATACAAAAAAACAGAGGGAGAAAGCTATGTGATGATGAAGCAGAGATTGGAGTCATGCAGGCCAAGGAATCACAAGGAATGCCACCAAAAACTAGGAGAGAGGCTTGAAAGATTCTCCCTCAGAGCCTCCAGAAGGAACCAACCTTGCCAACACCTTGATGTCAGACTTCTAGTCTCCAAAACTAAGGCAGAATAAGTGCCTATTGTCTGAAACCATATAATCTATGGGAATTTGTTATAAAAACCCTAGGAAACTAATAAAATTTGTACATTTCACTGTATGTAAAATTTATCTAAAAAAGATGACCATAACACATATCGAATTCTAGTTTATGGCACATGAAGCATTTAAATGTCTGACACAAATTTGAATTATTGAAACTAAATTGTGGGTATATGAATGCTCAATATACAAAACATTGTACAACATACAATTTCTTAAACTTTCTGTATATTTGAAATTTTTTTATAATAAAACATTTGGGAAATAATCATAAACCTTGATTCATTAGTGGGAAATAAAATCAATTTAATGGGTTAGATGAGCATTTTTGAAATAGTAAAAAGGAAGAGGACACAAATAGTAATTTCAACTACACATAGCACATATGCATATATACATACTAAATCATGATGTATAATTATTGTTTTATGGGTATCAGGTCAAAATTATTTGAAAAATTGGGGCACATGGGTGGCTCCGTTGGTTATGTATCCAACATCAGCTCAGGTCATGATCTCACAGTTTGTGAGTTTGAGCCTTGCATCAGGCTCTGTGTTGACAGCTCAGAGCCTGGAGCCTACTTCAGATTCTGTGCCTTCCTCTCTCTCTCTGTTCCTCCCCTGCTTGCACTCTGTCTCTCTCTCTCCCTCAAAAATAAATAAAGATTAAGTAAAATTTTAAAAACTATTTGAGAAATAACTACCTTAGTCTCAGAGTTTTCCCAAGAATCTACTTTTTCTCTTCACCATATTGCACTAATATTTTTATTCTTACATCTAACCCGTGCATCATTTGCACAAATTCAGAGTTCTTGGTCTAAAAATGCCTGCATCTCTATCTGTCTCTGATCCATTATCACAGTTAATGAACCACATTTTCTTAAAACAAGAGTTTCTTCCAAGGGAATTCACAAGGCTCTTTGTGAGCTGTATTTAATTCCCAGGGTAACATTTAGTAATTTTCTGCATCAGGACACTAAATGGAAGCTTAAAAAGAATGAGCAAAACTCCTACCACATGGTCTTCCTTTGTTATTTTTAGAGAAGACATAGGCAAAATAAGCTAACCCCTCAAGAAAATCTTCATTTCCTCCAATCTCTTCCAGCTGTAGTCTTAGAAAAGTGGTCTCTATGCACAACCTGTACTTCAGGAGTGAGGAGTTACACTCCACCTCCTTAAGAGAAGTATCTACATAAACTATTTGAGAGTCAACAAATGATTTAACAAAATTTTTGTTTGATTTATCTGTTATTCCATATTTATTTTCAATCATTTATTTATATCAGTATTGACTCATAGGTATTTATTTTATGCTTTGGGTTATAATCAAATATGATGTCTATTTTGTAGCTCAGATTTTTCCAGCTTTGGCCACTGGGAGCTCTTTCAGTTGACTCATGTGTCCCTTTGACACGTCCCCATTATTGTGAGTTATTTTTGACCACTTTCTAACTTTTTGGTACTAGAGAAGCATCTTGTATATTTCCTGCTCCAGGAAAAGGAGACCTCATTTTTATTTTTAAGTTTACTTATTTATTTTGAGAGAGACAGAATAAGTTGAGGAGATTCAGAGGGGGTTGGGGAGAAAGAGAGAGACTCTCAAACATGGTTCAAACCCATGAAACTGTGAGTTCATGACCTGAGCCAAAACCAAGAGTTGGACACTGAACCAACTGAGCCAACCAGGTGCACCTGATTTTTTAATTGGAGAATGGGGTTGGAAATCAAGATCTGGGCACAAAGTGTGTTCATTGCTATTGGGGTATCATTGCTTTTAGTCTCTCTCAGCTGAGAGAGCAAGAAGATATATGTGTGAATATATTTCCATGTCTATAAACTTCCTTGTGTATATACACATAACTATAAACATTTCTAATGTAACCATGTGAATATTCACTAGGCTAAGCATGAGTTCATATGGTATCTCCAACTTAACCCATTACCACAAGGATCACTATAGCCTCCTCCCCTGGCAACCTCTAACTCCCAACAGTGAAAAACCTGTCTCCCACTCTCTGCCATTATTTGCCTAATTATTCAATTCCAGCCTCAATATCCAGTATTTTCAGAATTCTTAACTTCTACCTCTAGGGAAAAAATGTTATCAACTAGAGCACTATGCTTATGCACAGTTTATTTTGCCTTTGGTTTTTATTGACTCCACACAATTTAAAAGATCCTTAAATGAGCATTCTCTTTCCCATTATACAGTAATCAAGACAGTGTTGTATGGGCATAAGAATAGAATTGAGAGTCCAGAAATAAACCTTTGCATTATGACCTATTTATTTTCTTTTTTTACATTTTTTATGTTTATTTTATTATTGATACAGAGAAAAACAGAGCATGAATGGGGGAGGGGCAGAGAGAGAGGGAGGCACAGAATCTGAAGCAGGCTCCAGGCTCTGAGCTGTCAACACAGAGCCTGACGTGGGGCTCGAACCCACAAACCATGAGATCATGACCTGAGCCAAAGTTGGATGCTTAACCCAGGCGCCCCTGACCTATTTATTTTCAACAAAGGTGCCAAGACTATTCAATATGTAATAGTCTTTTCAACAAATGGGGTTGGGACAACTGGATATCCAAAGGCAAAACAGTGACGTCAGATCCCTACCTCACACAAATACAAGAAATAAGTTCAAATGGACCATACACCTAAATGTAAGAGCTGAAACATAAAACTCTGAGAGGAAAACATAGGAGTGCATCTTCATGACTAGGCATGGTTCTTCCTTCACGGCATGGCAACTAACCATGGGACCTTCATGGTCAGGCAATAGTTCCTTACATATGACAGCACAGCACAAACAACAACAAACATAGATAAGTTGGATTTCATCAGAGTTAAAATGTTTTGTGCTTTAAGTTTTTTTTAGTGCTTTATTTTCATTTTTGAGAGAGAGAGAGACACACACACACAGCATGAGCAGGGGAGGATCAGAGAGAGAGAGACACACAGAATCAGAAGCAGGCTCCAGGCACTGAGTTAGCTGTCAGCACAGAGCCTGAAGCAGGGCTCAAACCCACAAACTGTGAGATCATAACCTGAGCTGAAGTCAGAGGCTTAACAGGCTGAGCCACCCAGGCACCCCAAACTTTTTGTGTTTTAAAGGACATCATCAAGGTAGTGAACAATCAACCTATGCAAAAGTTCAAAACACTAACAATACCAAATGCTAGACAGGACGTGGAGCAACAGGAACTTTCATTCATTGCTGGTGGGGATTCAAAATGCTACAGCCACTTTGGAAGAAAGTTTGACAGTTTCTCATGAAACTAAACACACTGTTATCATATGATCCAGCAATCTTACTTCTTGGTACTCACCCAAAAGGGCTGAAAATATGTCCACACAAAAACCCGTACATGAATGTTTATAGTAGTTTTTTAAAAAATTTTTATGCTTTATTTTATATTTGAGAGATAGAGAAACAGAGTGCAAACAGGGGAAGGACAGAGAGACAGAAACAGAATCTGAAGCAGATTCCAGGCTTTGAGTGTCAACACAGCCCAACACGTGGGGCTCAAACTCACAAGAAGTGGGATCATGACCTGAGCCGAAGTCGGACACTTAACTGACTGAGCCACCCAGACACCCCTATAGCAGCTCTAATCATAATCACCAAAACTTGGAAACAACCAAGATGTCTTTGAATAGGCAAATAGATAAATAGTTGTGGTACATCCAGACAGCAGAATACATTTTAGCACTAAAAAGAAATGTGCTATCAAGCCATGAAAATACATAGAGGAAACTTAATTGCATAATACAAGGTAAAAGGACCCAATCTAAAAAAGGCGCTCACTGTATGATTTCAACTATATGGCATTAAGGAAAAGGCAAACTATAGAGACTGTACAAAGATCAATGACTGCAGGGGGAAGGGGGAAGGAAGGGATGGATGAATAGCTGGAGTGCACAGTATTCTTAGGGCGGTGACACTATTCTGTGGATACTATGATGGTGGAGGTGTGTCATTGTACATTTGTCAAACCCCACAGGATGTACAAAACCAAGAGTGAACCCTAATGTAAATTATCAGCTTTGGGTAACAATGGTGTATTAATGTAGGTTCGTCAGTTGTAACAAAGGTGCCCTTCTGGTACAGGGGGATGTCGATGGTGGAGAGGGTGTGCACGAATGGTGGCAGAAGGTGTACGAGAACTCTCTGGTCTGATTCGCTTTTCCATGAACTTAAAACTGCTCTAAAAAATAATGTTTTTCTTGAAGTCAGTCCATAGGATGGGAGAAAATATTTGCAAATCATATCTGAGAAGAGAGTCATTTCCAAAGTATATAAAGAACACTTGCAACTCAGTAATAAAGGCAAATAACCTAATTAAAAATGGACAAAAGATTTGAATAAACATTTTTCCAAAGAAGAGCTGCAAATGGTCATCATTATTAATCATTAGGTAATTGCCAATCAGAACTACAATAAGATATCACTTCACATCCACTAGGGTGGCTGTACTACACAAGGCAGAGAGTCACAAGTGTTTGTGAGAATGCGAAGAAATGAGAACCCTCATACATTGCTCTGGGAATGTAAAATGGTGCAGCTGTCTTGGCAGTTTGGTAGCTCCTCAATCATAAAATATAAAATTACCATATGACCTAGAAATTCCACACCTGCGTATATACCCAATCTAGCTTAAAACTGATGTTCAAACAAAAATCACTCCACTAAAGTTCAGGAGCATTATTTATAATAGCAAAAGATGGAGACAATTCAAATGCCCATCAACTGATAAGTGAAGAAATTAAATGTGGTATATCTAAACAACAGAAAAATATTTGGCAATAAAAAGAAATGAAATAGTAAATCGTGTTACATTGTTAAACCTTAAAAACATTCTATATACTAAGTGAAAGAAGCCAGACATGAAGGCCACGTATTGTATAATTCCATTCACACAAAATGTGCAAAATAGGCAAATCCATAGAAATGAAATATTAGGGTTGTAAGGAGCAGACTGGAGGGCAGAATGGGGAATAAGTGCCAGTGAGCGTGGAGTTTCTTTGCAGAGAGATTAATATGTTCTGAAACTAGATAGTGTTGAAGGTCGCAGAACTCTACATGGGTAAATACCACTGAATTTTATACTTTAAAAGGGTGAGGCTTATGGCATGTGAATTATGTCTTAATAAAACTATTGTAAAAAAAAACTGACTGGCTTGGCAAAAACTCAATAGCTAGAGTGTGGTAACACGTTATTAAATTTCCCTAGAGATTCCAGGGTATTTAAAGCATACTTACCATTTCTAAGAATATGTATAATCAAGTTAAATAAATCAGGTAAATGCTTGATTTGTGTTTAAAACAAATGAAAAGTCTGCACCTCAGTCCCCAAACTACTCCACAAAGATTATTATTTGATTAGTTGTTTGGCAGTAAGTACTGAATTTTCCTTACCGAAGTGCTTCTATAGACAGACCCTATAGAATTGTGTGTATGAAAGAATTAAATTGTTTATTTCCTGAAATCCTACAAAAAATGTAAGTGGAGATCTTTCAGAATAGCTCATCCAAAACCTCTTTAATCTTCACTGAGTGTAAAGTCATAAATATTGCCAAATTAAGTGAAAATTTTCTCTCCCCAAGATCTTTCAGTCAAGAACATAATTTAATGCCTGATCAGCCATGTCTAAGTGCTGGTCGCCTTATCGACTGCCTTTTTAAAAACTTCCAGGTGGAATATCTATCCATAGTTTGCATCTATTCAGCCCATTGTCTCACTTCTTGTTGCTAGGATACCACGTTTTAGTGATGTCAAAATATTGGAATATTAAAAGTGTATTTCTAATCAAGTTTTTATTCTGCATAGCCTTAGGAAAAGAAGAAAACAAGGTCTGTACTCACATAAAATAGCTTCCAGAATGATTTTAAATATCTGGTAGTAAAGCTAAACTCATTTTTTATTTAAAAATTGAAAAATCTGGGGGTGGAGCCAAGATGGCGGAGAGGAAGGGAGCTCTAAACTCCGTCCGCACCATTTATCAAACTGAGAAGGATATTACGCTCATCTGCGAGAGTGGAAGGAGAAAATACGAACTCCAGAAGGAATAGAACCTCAAGGATACCTGAGTGAGTGGGGGCGAACGGGGGAGATCTAAAAACGGGCCAGCCCGGGACGGGCAAGGGAGGTAAGATCTCCAGCCCAACGTGGCGCAAGCGCGCAGCGCCCGAGAGACAAAGGGAAGAGATAGAGTCAGAACACGCTCATAGAACTGTCTCTGGGGAAGAGGTATAGAACTCTTGGCTGCGCTTGGAGACAGAAACCCACTCCATAGATAACTGCTGGGTAGCGGGGCGCAAGAGAAGGAATAGCCTCCAGCCCTAAGCCATCTCGGCTGGGAATCAGAGGCGTCTGTGGCTGTGAGAAGCGGCTGCGCTGGGGAGGCGTGCTCCCCGGCAGGAAGTGGCCGGAGCGGCTACTGCGCCAGGCGCGAGCAATTTGAACTTGGTTTTGGGAATGGGACCACGGACCACATTTCCACGGCACACTTCGCCCCCTGCACGGACTGTGCAAATCCCGGGTCCCCACAGGGAAGAAATAAGGGGCACACCGACGGGACCCCCAACAAAGAGTCGGTGGCGGGTGGAGGCCCGGGTGCGCGCTTAGACTGTAGGAGCTCCCAGCTCATTTCCAGCAGCACACAGCGTCTTGACCAACAGATATCGGAAACTAAGAGAGACTTGGTTTTTTGCTTTTTGTTTTTTTCCTTTCCCCCATTGCAATCGCGATACTGACTGGGGGTGGGGACTCTGCAATTGAGTCTGTGAAGGTGCGCACTTCACCTCCTGCTGCTCATTTCGCCACAGGCAGGGGCAGAGCCTCTGAGAACAGACTCCAAGACTTACCACATCAAACCAAGCCTATCCACCAGGAGGAGCTGCTGCTTGCTTTTTTTTTTGTTTTTATTTTTTTTGTTTTTGTTGTTGTTGTTTGTTTTTTTAATATATAAAAAATTTTTTTCTTCACTAGTTTCATACTTATTTCTTTGTCATTATTACCTTTTTTTTCCTTTTTCATTACTCAATTCCTTTAAATTTTACTCCTTATATTCCTTTCTCCTTTCTCCCTTACTTTTTCACCTTCTTGCAACCCAGATATATTCTCCTGTATCTCATCCTTACCTCTCCCCTAAACTGGTCATACACTTTTAAATGGTCTACTGTCCTTTGTTGTCTCCGACCCCCTTTTATATATATTTTTTTGTC
>NC_043704.1:93790522-94003567 GCF_006229205.1 Suricata suricatta | reverse complement strand
CTGAGAATGAACTGAGGGTTGAGGGGGAAGGAGGAGGGGGGAAAAGAGGTGGTGGTGATGGTGGAGGGCACTTAAGGGGAAGAGCACTGGGTGTTGTATGGAAAACAATTTGACAATAAAATATTATGGAAAAAAAAAATTGAAAAATTTGGGGCCCCGGGTGGCTCAGTTGGTTGAGTGTCCGACTTCAGCTCAGGTCATGATCTCACAGTTCACTGGTTCAAATCCCACATTGGTCTCTGTGCTGACAGCTCAGAGCCTGGAGCCTGCTTCAGATTCTGTGTCTCCCTCTCTCTCTGCCTCTCCCCAACTCATAATGTATTTCTCTCTGTCTCAATAAAAATAAACATTAATAAATAAATAAATAAATAATTTTTTTTAAAATGGAAAAACGTGACTTTATTATTAAAATTGCAAGTTTTAGCTTTGGGTATTACATTGTCCATAAATGGAAGGGGAAGTCATATCACAGAAACCTTTCCTTCTTCTCATTTTGTCTCTCAAAGATGAAGTCTCCAGGGTACAGAAAAAGTGCTCTTTCAGGGAAGATTCATTTCCTCCTTATTTCTTAGGGCTCTCAGCTTCAAAACTGGAAACTAGAACAATTTATTTCCCTGACTTCTAAAAGTGACAGAGTTTAGAAGGCAAAACAATTGGATATCATGTCATTTATTTTTACTCCAGTTATTTCAGTCCAGCAATGTGCATTGAACACCCTCTATGCATGAGTTCCTAACTGGCCTGGAAAGTGTAAAGATGACTATGCAACCATCATGGTCTTTAAGATGTTCATAACCTAGTGAAGAAACAGACGTGCGCACGATGTCCAATGTCAGTCTACAAAGGAGCAGGGGACTGAGCTGCTCTAGGCCCAGTGGGTAGAGTCCCAGTATCTGTTTTAGGCTCTGCAGAAACACAGGCCTGGAGCCTGCATTGGTTAGCTAGGAACCTAAAGGGACAATTAAGATATGCAGCATTGTCAGGATACCAGAGTAGCATCTGGGTAACAGCTCGAAGTGGGACACCACACAAGGGAAGCCAATGTGTGAAGGTGGGGCCCATGGCCTCTGCCATGAGCTCTGAGAGCGGCTGGTTAAGAAAGACATGACTCAACCCTCACCTATGGTAGTCTGGTTAATACATGGGACAGGGCCAGAATCTGACAGGAGAATGGCTGGGGTTTGAGGAGGCTTTGCAAGCAGCACAGCAGTTAGGCTGGGTCCTAAAGGGTAGGTAGGACCTCAATAAGCAGAAGTAACAAGGAGTGAGCATGCGAAGTACAAGGAAGAGGAAAGCAAATTATGAAGTCTAGAGAATGCTGCTGTACTAAGGTAATGGCTAGTAATGGTGGACCAGGAATATGGAATATATGCAGCTGTGGGGAGGAGTCAGGAGCTTAGAAGGGGATCATGGTCTACATTAAGAAGGGCCTTGAAACGCCATGCTCAGAGATTTGAACTTTACTCAATACCTGTAATGAAAATCCATCCAGGGTTGTTGAGTAGTACAATGTGAAATACGACCTTTCAGCAATTAGCTGGCTTATCAACGTAGCTCAGTAACAGTTAAAAATTATTTGCTTTTAAACTTATCCTAGTTATTCTGTTTGACCGCTCAGATCCATTCTTCACCATCTCTCTCTTGCACTGTGAGCCAGGAGGCTGCCTCCACCAGGCTACCTTGCGCAGTGCCTCCCAGTAGAGTGTAATCACAGGGATGTACCAGCTAAGTGTTGGAGGTCAGGAGGAAAGAGAGGTAGGGGTGTGTTTGGTCATAGACTGTTTTCCACCAAGACATCAGATCTTGTAAACTGTCCCCTTTCTACACCTACAGCTCTCACCAAGTTCTGCTAACTTCTTCCTTTTTCTGCTCCTTAGGTTGTAAGGATGGTAATGGCCTCTTGCTGCTCCTGGTCACTGGATAAGCCCTCCTTTCATATTTCTCTTTACTCTGCTGCATTGGGGGAGGGGAGGTAAGACCACCCTCAGGTAACATGGTTCACTAAGAGGACACACATGGCTCAACATATAGTCATGTTCATGGTTCATATTTATTACAGCAAAAGGGAGAATCTGCAAAACTAAAAGGAACACAAGGTGAAGTCTGGAAGAAACCAGGGACAAGCTCCAAGGATGCTCTTCCAGGAGTCACACAAGATGGGCTTCCCTCTCTCTGTCCAAAATGAGTTGTGGCAACATGTGTGAAATGCTGTCCACCAGGAAAGCTCATTAGAGAACTAGTGCCCAAGATTTTTACTGGGGGCTGGTCACATAGGCATCTGTTGTATAGCACCTACCAAAATCCCAAACTCCTAGAAGGAAGTAGGTGTTTAGCATAAACCCTATTGTTTGCAGAAACAGCATGTGCACAGTGAGCTATTCTCATCAAGGGATAATGGGAACCCCCCTCAAACCCAAGCTCCCAGGTGCCAGCCTAGGGCTCATGTGCAAGCAGGCCTCTGAAGGGTAGCAGTCCACTATGTTAACTCTTGTCTATAAGCCTGCCCATGCTTCTGTAAATGACTTCTCCATTTAAGACTTTTTTAAAGTTTTTTATTTATTTTGAGAGAGGGAGAGAGAGCAGGGGAGGGGCAGAGAGAGAGGGAGAGAGAGAATCCCAAGCAGGCTCTGCCCTGTCCATGAAGAGCCCAACTCAGGGCTCAAACTCACAACCATGAGATCATGACCTGAGCTGAAATCAAGAGTTGGATGCTTAACTAACTGAGCCACCCAGGTGCCTCTTTATTTTTTTTAAGTTTATTTATTTTGACATAAAAAGAGAAAATAAGAATGGAGGAGGGTCAGAGAGAGAGAATCAAGACTTTTTAATCAAATGCTTTCGAATACATCATTTGTTTCTGCCTGGGACCCTAAAAATTACAAAACAATATTTATATCTATCTATGTATCTGTTCATACACTCATATAAATTTATGGGTAGTCACTTCTGCAAAGTCACAACCTTTCTCTTCAGTTTTTCTTCAGCATTTGCTAAATCTGAGACTCACTAAGACATGGAGCACCCAAGGCACGCATAGGTCACTGAGGCACAGCCTCCGCTGTGAGTCTCCTCCACATTTGCACACTCACATGATTGAGTGTCTCTCTCAATTTGTCCTATAGGGGCCCTCTGGGGATGAATTCTGTTCCTGACTTCCAGGCTATTTATCTGAGGCTCTGAAACACTTCCTACCACTTCCCACCTCTTCTTTGGGGACCGGGTCCTGCACCAACCAGCCAGAAGATAAGGAATCCAATGCCCCCACCAACTGATTCTGAGCTTGGTTTCCTTTAGAATCTTCTGTTCTACCAACCTTGACACTGTCACAGCCCAAATGGATCTGAAGTTTTCAAAGCCTCAGTAGATGCAAAGTTAACTAAACTTTTAGGCATTTTGACCCCATGATACCCTCCAACTGGGATAGTCCCCTTATGATTCATCCACTAGTCTCTAGCCTTTGTACCACCTTCCCCAAATCCAAGACCACTCCACCTTTCTTTCCTGGTATTGTCAATATTTTGGCTATCGATTATTACATGTAAAAATCACCTCAAATGTAGTGGCTTAAAACATCAACCATTATTATACCTTATGTTTTTGTAGGCCAGGAGTATGGGCAGGATTTGGCTGAAAATATCTCCTCCACATGAGATCATCTGAGGCCCCTCGGTATATTCAAGCAGCAGCCGGGCTGGGTTGGAGCATCTGAGACAACAGGAAGGCTGGCTCAGTAAGTCTCCCCTCTATTCCCATGTAGTCTCAGGCCCTCTCCATGTGTCTCTCTAGCAAATTAGTCATATTTCTTGCACAATAGGCAAGGGCTCGAAGAAACCACAATAGACACGGCCAGTCCTTTTAAAAGCTAGTCCTGAAACCGACACAACACTATTCCTGACATATTTTATTGCTCAGTGCAATCAGAGGCCAGCCTGGTTCATGGAGAAAGGGAAGAGATCCTACCTCCCCGTGGGAGGAGTGTCAAAGAACTTATGGTCACATTTGTGGAGGTTCCTACATATGTCACAGCCAAATATATTCAGGTTATGACCAAAAGACTCTTTAAATAAATGACCCTAACCCACATCTTGTTATTCCCAGTGTGAGAATTATCCATCAGCCAGGAGTGGAATGCTGATAATCATAGCAGCAGAACCAACATTGGCTCACAGCTGGTGTCGCTTTGCTCTTTCATTTCCCTTCTCTTCCCTATATCGTTGTGCATGGTAATGTCTCCAGCTAAAGAATCATTTTCCCCTCTAGGCACTGAAGTCTGAGTCCTTCACACCAGAAGGATTATAAATCACAAACATGAGATTGGATGTTGCAACAGAACTGGTGCTGAAGATCCTTTGGCAGTGACTTTTTCTCGCCTTGTCTGTTTTTTCAGAAAAGCATCTGTCAGGGGATTGGGGTGTCCTTCTGTGCTTATGATTTCTTTCCCTCCTGGCTCAGGCCAGACTACCCACCCCAGGCGTGGGATGACTGATCTTCTTGAAACCATTCCAGGAGCCTGTGTTTAGGCCTTGTTCCCAGGGTTACAGGGAATGAAACCACCGTATTAGAAATCCTTCTTGCAAAAGCCCCATGGACAGTGTCTAGAGACCCTCTTACTGAATTTCACTTTCTAGTGAAGATTCTCTCAGTGAGGGTCCAGCATCCACATGACTTGCCATTCCGAAGGTCCATGTGCTATTTTAGTAAAATTGTACAACAGAAACACAGATAAATACCAATAAAAATGATACAGTTAAGCGGGGGGGAGGAGACTTTAAAGACCTCTGAACAAATTACTGAATAATGTGTGTTATTTCTACACACATCTATAAAGTGGAAAAATAGTAAAAATCACTTGCAACATTATTGCATCCGAGCAATTTTTACAGCAGTAATCTTGTGGGAACTTCATTTGGCCCTTCGTAGAGTGCCTCCCTATTGGGCAGGTGATGAAGCAGACCACTTTCATCAATTGCTTAAGGTCACCCAGGTCTTCTGTAATGAAATTATACAGAGTGACTTTAAAAGAGAAAAAAAGATAATTTTCTCAATTTTAACTAGAAAAAAATAGAATAAATTTAACCTGGGTTTCAGTGTTGTGTAAATAGGAACTTCCTATTATCTGCCCTTTGTCCATTTTTTCCATCCAAGTTGCAAAGCACCTTCTCACTTTCTCATTCTATACCATTTCACATACTGAAGGGTAGTCTGCCAGACTTAGAGTCACACTTACTTACAGAAAAGGACAATAGCCCCAGAGAGGTCTTTGATTACCATTTTACGTACCGCTGCTTGAGCCAAAGAACACCTCAAACTCCGCATGAGAGAGTGGCCCCTAGCAAATATTGGTGACTACCTGCACCAATTTAATTATTTTTCTTGAGAATCTGAACAAGCAGAAAGACTGCAGAGAGAAGTCAGTAGCAAAGGCCATGAAGCGGCAGAGGTCATGAAGTAATGGAAGATATGAGTAAATAAAAGCCATTTGGGAACCAGAAGATATTAGAAGGCAGAGATCACCAAAGAAGAAAAGAAGGAGGAAGAGAAGGAGAATGAGATCAAGAACATAAAAAAGACTTGGGTAAGCAGAAGCTAAAAGACATATATTAGAAAGGAAGCTGGTTGGCTGGGAATGGTTGGAAGACAAATAACAAAAGGGCTGGGTCCCTATAATCACAGAGTCCCTCAGTCAGGACTTATCCGCATGCTAAGGGAGCCGTCCAGATAACTCAGCCTCTAGAACTGCACCAAACCCCAGTGACCTCAGAGCTTGCAAACCCCACTCTCTCCTCTCCCTGTGAGGTGCGTTGAGCATCAATTGCTGGGGTCCCATGGGGCTGATGGTCTTTCTTACCTGCACCCAAGAGTATCTTCATGATTAATCTCTTATTATTTGAAGTAAATTGAGTAAGTCTTATTTCTTGCTACCAATAAGACTAAGCAACACAACAATTGTAATGAAAAATTACAACTATGTTCTTTATGAGCCAAGTACAAGATGAGGAAATGTCAGCATTCTTAAAGGTTTGGTTTCTTGGGGGGCCTGAGTGGCTCAGTTGATTAGCGTCTGACTTTGGCTCAAGTCATGATCTCACTGCTTGTGAGCTGGAGCCCGAGTCTGGCTTTCTGCCAACAGCTTGGAGGCTGAAGGCTGGAGCTTGCTTTGGATTCTGTGTCTCCATCTCTCTTTCTGCCCCTCCCTCACTCAAGCTCTGTCTCTCTTTCTCAAGAATAAACAAATATTTAAAAAAAATTTTTTTAAGTTTGGTTTCTCAAATGATGCTCCATGCTATTGTCACAATACTGATTTAAGACCAAAAAAAAAAAAAAACCACCTTTAAGGATAATTTTTACGCTTTTTCCGTAGCTATCCTAGTAAATCCTGTGATAACACAAGGTCTATTTGCAACCTAGAGCCCAAGACGGTGGTCAGTATGCATTAACCACGGCAGTTGATAGGAAATATTGAAGATACAATCCACCAGAGGTGGTAAACCAAGGGAGGTACCACCCCTTTAGGGGGCATCTGAAAACAAGTTGGGACATTTTACTTGTCAGTGACTGAGGTCTTCTGTTGGCATTTGATGAAAAAGGGTCAGGAATGCTAAAAATCCTGCAATGCTCACGACAGTCACATAGAATGAAGAATTGTCTCAAATGCAATACAATATGCAAAGGCTGCTCTCCTTAAGAAACACTAGACCGTCGCACGTATATATGTGGTCCCCAAGCTAAACACCACAACCTGTAGCCTGACCCATGGTCAAACAACATAATAGCATATTTTAAGTCATGATTACTGCAGAAAACTCATAACATGTGCTCATTTAGCTACAGACCAGTCCCATTGCCTGTGTTCTAGCCTCTGCCTTGAAAGACAATAAACTCCCTTCTAGGACAATCTTATCCCAGGGCAGCAGACAGGAAGATGGATTTGTCAAGGCAAGAAGACAGAACGTATTTTGCTTAACAGTTTTTTTACCTTAATTTATTTCTTGTACATGATGAGACTCCTGGTATGTGGGCTTCCATGTTTAATGTTGTTCAGGCCTCGTGTAAGTTAGAGGTGAGTCTGCTCATGCCCTGGTTGGCTGGTCTGTGTAATTAACAGAAATAAACAACAGTGTTACGACTGGAAGAAATAGTCACTCATTTTAATTGGTATAATTGTTCTACAATTTAAATCTCTGCCCTTGGAGTGCCTGAGTGGCTCAGGTCATTAAGC
Source organism: Suricata suricatta (assembly GCF_006229205.1). Classification (NCBI taxonomy): domain Eukaryota; kingdom Metazoa; phylum Chordata; class Mammalia; order Carnivora; family Herpestidae; genus Suricata; species Suricata suricatta. The sequence goes on along the minus strand of NC_043704.1, from coordinate 93,996,348 downwards.
GTCTGACTTTAGCTCAGGTCATGACTTCACGGTCCATGAGTTTAAGCCCCATGTCGGGCTCTGTGCCCACAGCTTGGAGCCTGGAGCCTGCTTCAGATTCTGTGTCTCCCTCTTTCTGCCCCTCCCCTACTCTCTCTCTCACTCTAGCTCTCTTTCTCTCTGTCAAAAATTTAAAAAAAATTTTTTTTAATTAAAATAAAACTTTCCCTCAAGGAAAACTGTGGGGAGGGTCTCTTTTCCAGATCATATTGGACAGATGCCCTCACATTCATACTGAGGGACTTGCCCTTTGTTGAAAATTTGCTGGTTTTACAGGGGCTTCTTGGGAGTCAGCTATGCCTCTGCCCTTGAAGTCTCTGCTTCTCGTTCCAACTTGAGAAAACTAGAATCTTTTGCTCACAAACAAACCCCTGTGTTCCCTTATTTTTGATGAACAGCTGCTTACCAAACATGGTCCATCACTCATACTCTAAAGTACAGGAATTGAAAATCTAATCACTGGCTTGCTCTTAATGACATTAAGAAAAAGTTCTCAGATGAATAATCCAAAACTAGCTAACATTTTTATCAGAGGATGAAATGGGAAACATTTCTTTCCTTCCCTTAAGAGCTTGCTTGGTCACCAGAAATGCCCATTTCACTTCAGTTTCAATCTTAGGGCATTGTTTTTCCTAGCATTTGGGTAAATGCTTCCTCTGATCACCTTAAAGGTAAATAACTAAAATAGAGTGAACTTTTCCCTGCTTTAAACCTTAATGCACAGAATATTTTTCTGACTCCTTCAAAAGACACCTAAAATGGCCTCTTTCTTAGAAATCTGTCTAATGTACAGCACAGGGAATGTAGTAAATAATGTTATAATAACTGTATGGTCACAGGTGGTAACTAGACTCATCATGGGGATCGTTTCACAATGTATAAAAATACTGAATCACTATGATGTATCCTTGAAACTAATAAGACATTGTATGTCAATTATACTTAAATAAATCTCAGTGTAGTTTCCACACAGATAATCATCTTTTTCTTTCCTTCTTTTTTAAAAACCATGTGTTGTTATGACAATCACCCACTTGATTTCAAATAGGCTTTGCAGCACAAATGTGACTATTCCTTAAGGAGCAAGAATGTTGATTTTGTCCTTTGAGGTGAAAAAAGATGCCCCGTATCTGGTCTCTAGCTCAAAGTGAGAGCACCGAATCAGGAGTCAAGAAGCAGCTCAGACACCAGTTAGATGAGGCACTCTCTGGATTCAAGCCTCCTCTTCAGAGCAGGACACATATCTGAGGTCACTTCCAGCCTAGAAGCTCTCCGATTCCACAGGTTAATCTCTTTATCCTGGAGGAAATCTCTGGAAAGTTCCAGAGAGGCTCAGCACTCTCCTAGGCAAGCAGCTAATCTTCTTCCTGTTACTCTCCAAAAGAAAAGTAAAGACAGAATGAAATGCACAAAGAACAAGATCATTTTACCATAAAGTCTCTTAGAGGAAGAGATTCCTTAAAAATATCAAGTACTTGTACAATGTCCCCAACATGGTAGAAACTGTTTCTAAGAGTTTCAAATGTGTTAACTCATTTAATCCTCACTACAAACTTGTAAGATGGGCAAAGATACTACATCCCAGTTTACAGATACGAAAACTGATGTAATCAATGCTAAGTGACTTATCTAAGGTCATTCGATTGTCAATGGTTCACTGGGACTTGAAACAGAGATGCAATTCCAAAGTCCAGATACTCACTGATCATAGTAACCTCTTGCATCTGTAAATCAGCAGACTGGTATGGTAGGAAATGACTGAAATTTGGCATCTACCTCAGTGACTACTTAATCTCTCACAGTTTATTTTGTCTGTCAGCAGCACATCCCTTCAAAGGCTGCTAGTAAACCTTACAACACTGAGCAAACTGTAACAATGAATCTATCTTTGGTAGATAGTAGCTGAAAGCAGCAGTTCCATTAAACAAACGTAAAGTCATAAGCTAAAAGACATAATTCCAACTTTAAAAATACAGGCTTCAATTTCCTTTTGGGGGGACAAGAAATCAGGGCCAAGGGCAGAGAAAAAGTATGGCATTTTAGGGGGAGTGAATCTCCCCAGGGGCCTAAAATAACACTACTTTGCCTGAACCAAAATAAGAAGAGGCAAAATGGCTTCTGACTCACTTCTCTCAAATTATCTCAGTGCTATCAAATACTGGAAGGATTTTGGGGCACCTGGGTGGCTTAGTCAGTTAAGCCTCTGACACTCGATTTTGGCTCAGATCATGATCTCATGGTTTGTGAGTTTGAGCCCCGCATTGGGCTCTGTGCTGATGGTGTGGAGCCTGCTTGGGATTCACTCTCTGCCCTTCTCTCTCTGCGCTTCCTCCACTCACACTGTCTTTCTCTATCAAAATAAATAAACATTATTTTTTTTAAACCCCAAATACTGGAAGGATTTGGGCAGGATCCAGAGACCATTGCAAGGGGTTGGGATTCAATAGTCTAATACAGGAGCCAGAAAGGTCCAAGTGGCAAAACATAGAAACGCCCAACATGGATTTGGCCGAGCTGCCTCGGTGGTCTGCTCTTCTCCACCCTCACACACACCCCAGATGGATGCCGTGTGTTGGCTTGTTAAAGGGTCTGGAAACCCACGGGCAGAGGTACTCCCCCACCTTCCCTTCTGTTACTCCCCCACCTTCCCTTCTGTTCTCCATTTTTCCCAAGGGGCCTGTGGATTCAATCTGGGTTTATTTCCTCTTCAAAGTTGCCTGTTCTATCTCCTACTCTATACTTTGGGCTTCCTCTTCCATTAAGATGCGGTCTGAAGGAAGGCACTGTCCCCAGCTTTCCTTGCCTCACTAGCTCCCCAAATAAACATTTAGGCCCCTTTTATTTTGAGGATTTTAACACTACCCAGTTAGAAGAAGCAGCCAATGGGTAACCAAAGGATCTTAGAAGCTCATGTTACACTTTCGCTAGTTTTCTTGCTTCCCAAATGGCCAAAGAACCTCTTCAGACAGCAGCACCCCTAGAAGACAGTGTGAGCTAGACCGGATCTCACACCAGCCAGCTCTGTAGATTCTGGTTCCTACAAGCTACTTCCTAGTTTTGGGCTCTGAGAGGGTCAACCCTTCACCGTCTCTTCAGGTTGATGGCTCAAGTTTTTTACATGAGGGAAGTTCTTTCCCCCTTGGCCTCCAAGAACACATTCTCTGCTTTCAGGGAAGTTTGTCCCACACAGCAGACATTTTCTTCACCTTCCCGAAAACTCCCTTTGCCTCAGGCTCCCACCCCTTCCCCCCACCCCTCAAGGCCCTTTCCTGTGCGTCTTATCCATAACTAGCCACAGAGAGAGAAAGGGAAGTGACATATTTTTTGTTCTAGAGTGGTGCATTTTTGTTTCAATTGGAGATTTTTCTCTTCTTTTTTTTTTAAACTTTTCTAAATTATGGAAGTAATGCATACCCACTTTTCTAAGTCAAACAGTACAGAGAAAGTCCAAAGTCTCCTCACCTCCTAACCAATCCCATTCCACTAACTGTACTAATGATACCAGTTTGTTAGGCAATTTTTTCTCCTGTCCTTCAAAATAGGGATCATGTTATTCACATTGATAGCTACTCCTAATCTTTTTAGAGTCCCAGCTCTCTCTGAGGATCTGATAAAAGTTATGGACACTCTTCCTAATGCCTGCACACAATGTATGCACACACACAGACACTTTTACACTCGATTTCAAGATGTCAGTAAACCTTAAGGTAATAAATCCTATTTCTGAACTTGTGCCTCAGGATCAACTTTTCTTGCACACATGTGCTCTCCAGGGACTAGTCCATAATCCCTGAAATGTACTCTTATTCCTCCAAGAGATGCCAAACAGATGCCTTTTTGAAGTATCCTCACTCTGGACACCCTCACTACGGTCCAGTTTCCTGTCTGAGGAAGCTTTTAGTTGGCAGCTCTTTATAAGAACTGACAAGGACTGGATCAGATGCTAAACTAGTTGTTCTAGTGCTGACCTCCTGACTTCTTGGTAATGAAGGTCTCCACCCACCCTCCCTCCACCATCCTCTAATCTTGTGCCTTCCCAAATGTTATTCCCCCCAGTGTAAAATACCTCATATCTGAAAATAACTGAATTCACAGAAACAACAACAGATGGGTGGTTGTGGGGAGGGGCTAGGTGAAGGTGATCAAAGGGTATAAACTTCCAGTTATAAGAAGGGTAGATTCTGGAGATGTAATCTATAGCATGGTGACTGTAATTAACAATACTGTCTTGTGTATTTGAAAGCTGTTAAGAGAGTAGATCTTCTGTTGTACCCAAGTTTGTAAAATCACCCCAAAACAAGCACCAGAGACTGCTAGGGAGCCGGAGTGATGCCTGCAAAAGCAAAGGGCTTTATTACGGGCTTAAGCTGGGGCTCACAGACTCCACCGACCAGGTGGCCACGTGGAGAGAGCCCCGAACAAAGGCAGGGCAGGGCCTTTTATGTGTTTGGGAAGGGGCGTTACAGGAAATGATGACAGGAGTACAGTGATCCAATCCCTACCCCCTCATCAATACTGGCAGTTGTGGGAGCCAATCACAATATTTGGAGTATTGACCAATCAGAGTGGGCCTAGGACCCCCACGTGGGGCGTGACTAGGCCCGCCCTTAGAAAGGTCAAAGGTATCAGCCGGCCTCTCCCCATTGGGCACCGCAGGAGTTGTCCCTCCTTAAGGTGTGCCCTTTCAGGAGAAGCCGGCGCTTTCCCCTTTAAGTTCCGGGGAAGGGGAAGGCCTATCCGACCTGAGGCTGGTGGGGGACTGCTGCCCCCCCTCTCCTTCCCGCGCACATTTCCCAGGGCGCATTTCACATTTCTACCGTGGACACTGCAACCGGCTCCAGGATGGCTGGGAAGGCCCAGTGGGGAAGGTCGGATTGGACCTGCGTCCTTACACTTCAAAGGTCTCAACACACACACACACACAAACACTTACACAAAATTGTCACAATGTAAGGTGATAGATGTATTAACTATATTGTGGAAATCATTTTGCCAGATATATACATATCAAATTATCACACGGCATACTTTATTTTTTAAACTTTTTTGTAGTTTATTTATTTTTGAGACAGAGAGAGACAGAGCATGAGTGGGGGAGGGGCAGAGAGAGAGAGGGAGAAATAGAATGTGAAACAGGTTCCAGACTCTGAGCTGTCAGCACAGAACCTGATGCGAGACTTGAACCCATGAACTGTGAGATCATGACCTGAGCCGAAGTCAGATGCCTAACCAACTGAGCCACCCAGGCACCCCTCACACTGCATACTTTAAACTTACTTACTATTATATGTCAATTGTAGCTCGATAAAGTTGGAAAGAATTAACATAAAAACAATTTTTTACATCTAAAAAAAAGAATAAAACCCTTCAGAATCAAAAAGACATTAATACACAATTTTTAGTAAGGGAAAGGCAAGATTCTTCCATTGCACAATCACTCACGAGTCCTCCCTGTGACACTGAGGACAGAGTAAATCTACAGAAACCTTTCAATATTTCCCTTCCTTCCTTCCTTCCAAGATACAGAAGAAGTCAAGGTAGATCTCAAACGGTACTTATTCCCAGTTTTAGTCCTTTCTGGTGCTACAGGTGCTCCTTTGATTAACATGTCTTTTTAACAACATCCTCCAAGGGGGAACTAGGGGAGAAGCTCTACATAGGAAGCACATAGCATGAGCTTTCAGTCTTAACATAGTTGAAACCCAGTCTGAAGCGGAGAAAAACCCTTCTTGACTTGCCAAGAATCACTGGGACGGTGTGCCCCAAGCAGTATCATATAAATAATAAACTCAGAGTGGGGAGATTAGCTTTTGCTTATTTCTTCCCTGAGGAATAAATATCGATTATGATTTAAATTCCTCAGGAATAAAAGCCTTTAGTTGGGCAGCAAGTCCTCCCTGTGGGGTAAGCAAAGTCAATGGCCAATGGCCAATTTGGCTCTGAGATTGGATTTGAAGCACCTTGAGATGCATAAATACTGAACAAAATATGCAGAAGACACACTCTATGGTCACGTTGGCCCCAGACAGACATCACATAAACACTTAAGTCTGCTCTCAGATAAAGGAGACAGGATGGGAAAAGAGGCAACTTGACTGAAATGCTGAGCTATTTTCTTGGGTGTTTGGAGGGATGGAGGGTGTGTGAGCTGCAGACCAGCAGCTTAATCTTTTCCAAACACATGCCATCTCAAAAATGACGACACTAAGTTGTTTGGTTTTTTTTAATTTATAGTTTATTGTCAAGTTGGTTTCCATATAACACCCAGTGCTCTTCCCCACAAGTGCCCTCCTCCATTACCATAACCCCCTTTCCCTTCCCCCTTCCCCCTTCAGCCCTCAGTTCATTTTCAGTATTCAAGAGTCTCTCAAGTTTTGCATCCCTCTCTCTTCCTAACTCTTCCCCCTCCCTTCTCCTCCCCATAGTCCTCTGTTAGGTTTCTCCTGTTAGACTTATGAGTGAAAACTTATGGTATCTGTCCTTCTCTGCCTGACTTATTTCACTTAGCATGACACCCTCGAGTTCCATCCATCTTACCACGAATGGCCAGATTTCATTCTTTGTCATTGCCATGTAGTATTCTATTGTATGTATAAACCACATCTTATTGATCTATTCATCAGTTGATGGACATTTAGGCTCTTTCCATGTTTTGGCTATTGTTGACAGTGCTGCTATGAACATTGGGGTACATGTGCCCCTATGCATCAGCACTTCTGTATCCCTTGGGTAGATCCCAAGCAGTACTATTGCTGGGTCATAGGGGAGTTCTGCTGATAGTTTTTTGAGGAATCTCCACACTGTTTTCTAGAGTGGCTGCACCAGTTTACATTCCCACCAACAGTGTAGGAGGGTTCCCATTTCACAATGGGAACATTGTGACAATGGTTCGCATCCTGGCCAGCATCTATAGTCTCTTGATTTGTTCATTTTAGCCACTCTGACTGGCATGAGGTGGTATCTCAGTGTGGTTTTGATTTGTATTTCCCTGACGATGAGTGACACTGAGCATCGTTTTATGTGTCTGTTAGCCATCTGGATGTCACTAAATTTTAAATACCAACCTAACTCTACAGAGAAATTCTCTAAGAATTTTAAGTGAGAGAATCTACAAAGTGAACCAATTTTCCTTCATTCAGAATTAAAAGACTTAGAAGCATAGTCTGAGGGTCCTCCACCTGCTTGACATGGGAAATTCCCTGGGGGCTCCTCCTACGTGACTTTGGACTCCAGCTACATTCTTTTTTTTTTTTTTAAGGAAAACTCCTTTCTTTTTATTATTTTTTAAATTTATTCATTTTAAGAGAGAAAGAGAGAGAGGGAGAGAGATAGGGAGGGAGAGAGAGAGAGAGAGAGAAAGATTGGTGCAGAGCCAAAGTTGAGGCTCAAACTCACGAACTGTGAGTTCATGACCTGTGCCAAACTCAAGTCAGAAGCTTAACTGACTGAACCACTCAGGCACCCCTCCAGCTATATTCTTTTTTTATGTTTATTTATTATTGAGACAGAGAAAAACAGAGCATGAATGGGAAAGGGGCAGAGAGAGAGCAAGACACAGAATCCGAACCAGCTCCAGGCTCTGAGCTGTCAGCATAGAGCCTGACATGGGGCTCAAACCCACAAACCGTGAGATCATGACCTGAGATGAAGTTGGACGCTTAACTGACTGAGCCACACAGCTGCCCCAAATATTCTTTAAAGGAACCAGTTGGCATCTCTGTCACTTTAGACATAACATGTTCATCAATTCTCATATCTGTGCCCTGTTGTAAATGACTCATCCAAGCCAATGGCTTCTCCCTTCAGACACTGTAACCCAAGACATTGGCTTCTTTTCTCCTAATAGTGCTTCTCCATCTTCCAACAACTATTTCATTTCTAATCACACACTCACACACACACACACACACACACAGAAATAAACTCCAGAGGAGAGTCATATTGTCTTGGTGGAATGGTAGTAGAATTTGTTGTGAGTATATTTCCAGACTAAAAATCCTAGCAAGAGAATAAAGTTAAATCTCTCTGTAAGAACAAGCAATCCTAAAATTTTTGTGGAACCAGAAAATACCGTGAATAGCCAAGGCAATCCTGAAAAAGAAAACTAAGTCTGAAGGCATCACAATTCTGGACTTCAAGCTCTATTACAAAGTTGTAATCATCAAGACAGTATGGTACTGACATAAAAACAGACACATAGATCAATGGAACAGAATAGAGAACTCAGAAATAGACCCACAAATGTATGGCCAACTAATCTTTGACAAAGCAGGAAAAAAATATCCAATGGAAAAAAAGATAGTCTCTTCAGCAAATGAAAACTGAAACAGTTACATGGAGAAGAATGAACCTGGACCACTTTCTTATAACATACACAAAACTAAACTCAAAATGGATGAAAGACCTAAGTATAAGACAAGAAGTCATCAAAATCCTAGAGGAGAAAACAGGTAACAAGCTCTTTGACCTTGGCAGCAGCAATTTCTTACTTGACATGTCTCTAGAGGCATGGGAAACAAAGGCAAAATGAACTATTGGAACCTTATCAAAATAAAAAGCTTCTGCACAACAAAGGAAACAATCAGCAAAACTAAAAGGCAACTGCCAGAATGGGAGAAGGTATTTGCAAACAACATATCAGATAAAGGGTTAGTATCCAAAATCTATAAAGAACTTATCAAACTCAACACCCAAAAAACAAATAATCCAGTGAAAAAATGGGCACAAGACATGAATAGACACTTTTCCAAAGAAGACATACAGATGGCTAACAGACACATGAAAAAATGCTCAAGCAACATCACTCATCATTAGGGAAATACAGATCAAAACCACAATGAGATACCACCTCGCACCTGTCAGAATGGCTAAAATTAACAACTCAGGTAACAACAGATGTTGGCCAGAATGTGGAGAAAGAAGAACCCTTTTGCACTGTTGGTGGGAAAGCAAACTGGTGCAGCCACTCTGGAAAACAGTGTGGAGGGCCTTCAAAAAATTTAAAATAGAACTACCCTGTGACCCAACAATTGCACTACTAGGAATTTATCAAAAGGATACAGGAGTGCTGTTTCAAGAGAGCACATGTACCCCAATGTTTATAGCAGTGCTCTTGACAATAACCAAAGTATGGAAAGTGCCCATATGTCCATCAACTGATGAATGGATAAAGAAGATGCGGTGTATATATATAGTGGAGTATTACTCGGTAATAAACAAAACCACAATCTTGGCATTTGCAACAATAGGAATGGAACTAGAGTGCATTATGCTAAGCAAAATAAGTCAGTCAAAGAAAGAAAAATATCATATGACTTCATCTGTGGAATTTAAGATACAAAACAGATGAACATAAGGGAAGGGAAGCAAAAATAATATAAAAACAAAGAGGGAGACAAGCCATAAGAGACTCTTAAATACAGAGAACAAACTGAGGGTTGCTGGAAGGGTGTAGGGAGGGGGAATGGACTAAACGGGTAAGGGTATTAAATAGGACACTTGTTGGGATGGGCACTGCGTGTTATATTAAGTGATGAATCACTAAATTCTATTCCTGAAATCATTATACTATATGTTAACTAACTTGGATATAAGTTAAAAATAATAATAAATAATTAAAAAAAGAAAAATAAGCTAAATGTGGTATATCCATAGGATAGAATGTTATTCAGCTACAAAAAACAATAAGTGTTGATATATGCTACAACATAAATGCACCTTGAAAACATAGTGCTGAGTGAAACCAGACACAAAAGGGTTATATTTATGATCCCATGTATATGAAATATCCAGAATAGGCAAATCCATAAAGACAAATTAGATTCTTGATTGTCATGGACTGGGGGAAGGGGAGAATGAAAGTGACTGCTAACAGGCCCAGGGTTTCCTTTAGCAGTGATAAAGTGTTCTGGAAATAGATAGTGGTGGTGTTTGCAAAACCTTTTGAATATACTAAAAACCAATGAGATGTATATTTCAAATGGTCAATTTTATGCTGTACTAGTTATATCTCATTTTAAAAAGAAAAATTAATTGTGGTTATGGTTGTATAACTCTACAAATATACCAAACACCATCGAATTATATGGTATATGCATTGTATCTCAATAAACCTACTACCAAGAAAATAATGAATGTTTTTGTAATAAGTTACCAAGTTGGAGAAAAAAGGCCTGCTTTTAATCTAGAAGAAGAAAAAAATAGAAGCCATTTGCATAGATCACTAGCCCTTTTTTATTTAAAAATATTTTAATGTTTATTTATTTTTAATATTTTTACTGTTTATTTGGTTTTGAGAAAGAGACAGAACATGAGCAGGGGATGGGCAGAGAGAGAGAGAGAGAGAGAAAGGGAGAGAGAGAATCCCAAAAAGGCTCCAGGCTGTCAGTTCAGAGCTTGACGTGGGGCACAATGCCATGACTATGAGATCATGACCTGAGCCAAAATCAGGAGTCCGATGCCCAACCAACTGAGCCACCCAGGTGTCCCTGGATGTAACACTATTAAAATGACAATGTTGGGCACCTGAGTGGTTCAGTCGGTTAAGCCTCCGACTTCGGCTCAGGTTAGATCTCACGTTTGTGGGTTCGAACCCCGTGTCAGGCTCTGTGCTGACAGCTAGCTCAGAGCCTGGAGCCTGTTTCCGGTTCTGTGTCTCCCTCTCTCTCTGCCCCTCCCCCTCTCATGCTCTGTCTCTCTCTGTATCAAAAATAAATAAAACGTTAAAAAATTAAAAAATAATAATAAAATGGCAATGTCACAATGCATCTCTCTCCAACACACACTTTTGCTCCACAGCTTCCTCCAATGTACTCAAGTTATTTTGTTGGGAAGAATGTGATGAAAATGCCAGGGAATCATTAAATTGTGAGTTATATAATCTCTAAAGATAGAGATGAACTCATCCAACCCCACTTGTTGAGTGAAAGTGAGGTTGAGGAAAATGACTGGCGGGTCATTTTGTAGAAAGATTTGCTTCAGGTCCCACTGCCAGCCTGTGGCAGAGCCAGATTTAGATGCAGACTTCCTGATTCTAACTCTTCCCTCTGCTAGCTTGCCTCCCACTCCATACTCTTCACCACCCAACTCAGAATCGTAAACCCTATAGCACATCCAGCGTCTCTGTGCATCTCTGGAACATACTCCTTCCCCAAGATGTCACACCCTTAGGAACTTTTAAATCCTTGTTAGCTGCTGCCACCTAGGGAATTAAAGTGAGTTCTTTTCCTTGGGCTGCTGCCTTGGGACAGCGGCCATACACATTCATCCTGTTCAGTGTTTATCTCCTTCATGAATCATCCTTAATGCTCAGCTCATCAATTAGAAGAATTATTCAGATACTACCCACCTGATCCTTGTTGATGAACATCCTTTTGCTTGTTGTTTGGAATATTGTTAGGGAGACATTTAAGCTCTGGGGTTTAAGAATATTACTGAATATTACTCAGTTTGATGTCTGATTTTTTTCAAGGTGCTGGTAAGAAGGGACTGATCTACTTCATCTCCAACATTGCAGATAAGAGAATAATCACACCAATTGACTCAGATCCAGTGTGTTAAGACCAATTAACTCAAGTTCAGTGTTAACCATACTTCCACATTCCCTCAGTCACTCCTCACATCATTGTTTTATAGCCAAAGGCTAGTTGTTGACAATAAAATAGCCATTCACTCCCTCAATCTCAGTAACTTGAAAGCATTCACTGAACCAGAAACACCCTCAAACTACTAGATCCCTAGGAATGAGCCCCTCGACTTGTTAAAAATAATGATGAAAGGGACTTCTGATAAACAATCACAGTCCAGGTTGACTTCCTATGCAATTAAAACCAGACTCCAGAAAATTTCCAATTCAGGAAGCGGACCAAAGAAAATAATCACAGTCGGTTATTTTTCTAAGCAGGAAATGTTAGAAGCCTTCCTATTTTAGCATGTAAGCATTTTTGTCAGTTGCATCATTATACTGTACCACATAAAGATATAATCGTCCCCACTTTTGCTATTGTTTTAGATTTTTTAAGGAGCTTCTGAATAATCCTATAGCCCTGACTTTTTCTCCATAGATTTAATATTCTCATGATGCAAAGGATAGCACAGTGGTTTAAATACCTGGACTTATAGACAATTACACTTCAGTTCAAATTCCCACTTGACCACTTGCAGGCTGTATGGCCTTGTGCAAGTTCCCTAACACTCCTAAGAGTCAGGTGCCTCGCCTCTGAAATGGTGATAATGACACCGACGTTGGTGAGAGCTGCTGTGAGGGTTGAGGGTAACAAAGGCTTGGCCCCCCAGCACATTGCTTGCTTGGTCTGCAAGTAAGCGATCAGTAAAAGTCAGCCGTTATCATCATTTGCATAGTCATTAACAATCTAAAGATCCTCCATTACCTGGAGTAGCTAGAGAATAGGGAGGAAATTTTCAAGTAGTTCTGGAAAAGCATTGAAGCCAGTACTGGAAAATATGCTAGTTTTTAACTCAGAATGTCTAAGTTCAAATGCCAGATCTGGATGACTATTAGAAAGGTGCTTAGTTTCTCTGGTCTTTGGTTTCCTCCTGTGTGAAATTAAAATGGTATAAGAAAGCCTGCAATTTGGGCCAAAGATTAAGTAAGTGACAGTGACACTAAGAGGGTTTAGCCCAGTACCTGGCCCACAGGGAGCAAGCATCCCTTCCCTTGCCCTACAACTCTCAGGGCCCTTGCCCTTCACCCTATCCCTGCGTGTGACTGTCACCTCCTGCAGATGAGGTGGGTGGGGCTAGCCTTCATGGAGAATGCTCTGGGAAACCTGACTCCGTGCTGTCAATCTTTTTATCCCATAATCCCACATATAAAGAAGGCCCTCAGAGGTTCTCTCTTAAGCATTTGATAGAAGAAAGCAGGTTACGGTGTTTGGGAGACTTGAGGCAGGCAGGTCCAAGAACATGAGGAGAACCAGCACATTCTGGTGCTGGCCATGAGCCACAAATTTGTGTATAGGGCCAGGAACGGATATGAGACAGCTGGGAAGTAGGACCTGGGATTACCTCTGATCAGTGTCCCTGGCTTGGTGGCTCCATCTTCTCCTAGTTCTTGGCAACCTGAGCTGATATACCACTATTTACTGAGATTTATTTATTTATTTATTTATTTATTTTAGTGTTTTATTTATTTTTGAGACAGAGAGAGACAGAGCATGAGCGGGGAGGGGCAGAGAGAGAGGGAGACACAGAATCTGAAGCAGGCTCCAGGCTCCGAGCCATCAGCACAGAGCCTGACGCGGGGCTTGAACACACGAACGTGTGATCATGACCTGAGCCAAAGCCGACTGGGCCACCCAGGCGCCCCTATTTACTGAGATTTAAAACTCTCTGATATATAGGCAGTCTTTTCACTTTAGGCATATTTTGAAAAGATGACTCAATTTGGATACAGTTTTTCCAACCTGAAGCAATATTTAGACAATGTGTTAATGTATTTAAGTCAGTAAGCATGTCCATCAGTGTGTGTGTGGGGGGGGGGGGGTGTGCGCTCGTGCGTATGCATATGCACATGCACATAGGTGCATAATGTTCTCTTGCACAATGCACAACATGCTTACACAAGTAAGTTAGTTATCTTAAAGTGAACACTTATATGTTTGGGACATCACATCCCAGAACTCTTCACAGACTAGTATATAGAGACTCTTAGGTTTATAAAGGTCAAGGCCAGGTCAATACACACTATATATTCTTTAAGTAACTAGGTCTTTGACATCCCTCCCCAAAAAGCAGAACAGCTTCTAATCCACACCCTCAAATACCACACTGAATGCTCCACCCTGAAGCCATATTCCCAGTAATGTGGGTCCTTAAATCACTCTTTTGAGGAGAGGGAAATCGAGCGCGCCCCCTAGTGGCTTAAGGCACGTAATTGCACTCCCAAGCCTTCTGTTCTTTGTTGATTGACAGTTTTACCAGCCAGGCTGTGGTCAGCCTCAATTGTCAAAGTCAAAGATACTTTGGGGCTGCAGTGTGGATATTTAGTCATATCTACTGAAGAGTGTAAAAGTCTTTGGGTCTGTGTAGCACACATTTTTCTCTATTTGATGTATCTTCTTTAGAGTTTCCTTTTTCCACACAGCTGGTTATGAGAGAAGGGCTCGTGGCCTCCTCCTCTTGTGCCAGCCCGCACCCCAGATTTCCCCACCCCAAAGGCCTGTCCGCTCTACCAAAGTGCCTCTCCACTCTAACCTGTAGCTCCAGTCAAGGGAATGGTGCAGCACAAGTGAGAGAATTTGTCCTGGGCGGTCAGAAGCCTGCGACCCCAGGAAAACCCTGTGTTCACGTTCTGGTTCAATTGCCTAAATTCATTCCTGTCTCTTAATTCAGATTTCCAAGAAACTGACTTTATGGATACTTTCATGAGCCTTAATAATAACTTCACCACACCAAGAAAATAGCTCCACCACCACTTATACCCAGAATATTTGTAGAATTTTCTTGTTCACGATACCATTCCCTAACAAAGGCCGTGCGGGAGTTACCACCCAATGTAGACATGTGTTCTCAGGGACCCCACAGTTCGTTGCACCTCCCATGACTCTAATGGCTATGGAGTCAGTCCCTAGAGTAGGAGTCCCTTAGAGATTAAAATGTCTTCATAAATCACAATTCTCAGCACCTAGCACAGGGCCCAGTACGTGCTACGGACTGTGTGCCATCACCAAACCCATGTGCTGAAACCCTAGCCCACATGTGACTGTATTTGAGATAGAGCCTTTAGGCAGATGATTAAGATCAAATGAGGCCATGGGGATGGGACTCTAATCCACTAGGACTAGTGTCCTTATAAGAGAGACACCAGAGACACCTCTTTCTTCGTTAACATACAGGAAAGGCCATGTGAAGACACGGGGTGAAGGTAGTCTTCTACAAGCCAGGTAGAATGGCCTTATTAGGAAACAACCTTGCTGACGCCTTGATCTTGGACTTCTAGCCTCCAGAACTATGAGAAAATAGATTTCCGTCTTTAAGCTGCCCAGTCTGTGGTATTTTGTTATGGCAGCCTGCGCAGTCTAATACAGAAAGGAAAGCTCTTTAACAAAACTCCTACAAGCAGACCACAGTACAATTCTAATTTCCAAAGAAGGAGAAGGGGTGGAAACTAATATGTATTGAGAACTGATGTAAGGTGTGCCAGCTGCTTCTCTAAGATGTTCACCCAGTGTTTTCCTATCAACTAAGCCCTCCGGGGAACCTTGTGGGCATCCATCCAGACACCCATAAGCAAAGCATTTCCCCGGTGTTGTTTTCCCCCCCAACTAGAACTTTCCCAGCTGTTGACAGTCAGTGATTTCATGGGTATGTGAGCTTGAAATCAACTTTTCACCAGGTGAGATGAAATTAGGTAGCACAAAGCGCTCCTCTGGCCCCTCCAACTCACGTTGCTCCTTGACATCCTCATGAATGCACACGAGCACCCGGGAGAGAATGCTGCATTTCTCACACTGCGTCAGATTTTAGGGCCTTTGTTCCATTTTGATCAACAAAATTTTAGTGAGAAAACGAGGCTTCCTGTGAGGAATGAGCCAAAGCCAGTGTCAGGTTCTCACCATGAACCTTATCTTTCCCTTTAATAACAGACACCAGGCCACCTGCAAAAACATATCCACAGTTACTCATGACTTTTTAGAAAATAAATATTCACTACAGCTTTGTGAGGGAGCAAAGGCTGTTGCCTCTGAACTTGAAGTGACCATCTTTGATCATGGAAGCCATAGAGCGGGTAAGAGCAGAGAGCCCCACATCCCGAGCAGGGCCCCTCTGGAGATGCCGGCCTTGAATCCTGAGTGCCAACCACCAGATGCTAGATATGAGGCCTTGAGCACTTACTTCACCTCTTCATGTCTCAGTTCTCTCATCTCAGAATTGGTGGGGATATCATAGTGAGGAGTAAATGAGCGACGGCATACAAAACGGTCTCGAGAGTGCCTGGCAAAGAACAGGTGTTTGGTAAGTGTTCAGTAGTAGCTGTCTTTCCATCAGGAAGAGAATAAAAAAAAAAGGTGATTGTTAAAAAACTGTAACCTTCTCGGAACACCTGTGTGGCTCAGTCAGTTGAGTGACTGACGTCGGCTCAGGTCACTGGTCTCACGGTTCATAGGTTCAAGCCCCACGTCAGGCTCAGTGCTGACAGCTCAGAACCTGGAGTCTGCTTTGGAATATGGGTCTCCCTCTCTCTCTCTGTCCCTCCTCTGCTTGCACTCTGTCTTTCTCTTTCCTTCTCTCAAAAATAAATATTAAAAAAAAAAGTTTTAATGTGACCTTCTCAGAGTGCCTGGGTGGCCCAGTCAGTTAAGAGTCCAGTAAGTGACCATTAAACATCAATCTCTTGATTTTGGCTCAAGTTATGATTTCGTGGTTCATGAGTTTGATCCCTGCATCGGGCTCTGCACTGACAGCACAGAGCCTGCTTGGGATTCTCTCTCTCCCTCTTTCTCAGCCCCTTGCCTGCTTGTGCTCTCTCTCTTTCAGAAAATAAATAAACTTTTTTAAAAAGTGTAAATTTCTCTATAAAATTCTTGCAAGATTTTTCCTGCAGCTTATTTTGTTGGCTTATTGTAAACATATATATATGTGTGTGTGTGCACACACACACAGATAGTACATGTAAAGGATAGTATTTTAAGATGTTAACATTTTTTCCCCATGTTTTCTTAGGAGAGCCTCTTTCTCCCTCATTCAGCTGGAGGCTTTTTATCAAGCCAGGCAAGGATACAAACGGAGAAAAGGAGAAGGCATGCCCTTGGTGGCTAAAGTCAGAGCTGGTCTGTAAATCCTAGCCCAGAACAGGAAGTCCGTGAATAATCAGTAGATTTGGAACACTTCAGGTGATGCAAGAGGCAGTTTGCCTGCTTCAGGGGAGCGAAAGATTCTCTGGGTAGAAACACAGAGGACCGCACTGAGAAGAGGCTCTGTGCTCTGCCCATGCCTGCCCCTGCCTCCAGCTGTCCTGGTCCCGGTCCTGGGGGAATCGGACAAAACCCCACAGGAGGGCTCAGGATACCCTGTGGAGCTGAGGAGGGCAGCAAGTGCTATGCTGCAACTCCAAATGCAAGCTGGGGCAGGGCTGCAGGAGGACCCAGGCAGCAGCGGGTGAGACGGCCTCACAGACTTCCCTGTTTCCTGTGACACTCATGGAGGAGCCAGATATTTCCAGAAGCTTTGGACCAGCGAGGGGCCTCCAGCATCAGTCAACCAACTCCCTTCAAGGCCAGCCAGGAATCAGGACATTTTAGCAACGACAATGTTAGTGATGAATCATGAGACTTCCTGCCTTCCTCGCCTCCCGCCTAATCCAGCACCACCACAAAACTTTCTGGAATTCACCTACAATATTGGATAAGGAAGTAGGGTCCTGAATTAGCTGAGCCCAAGTCCATCATACACAGGAATGCAGGCTGTTCGTTGCACCGAGACCCCCAGCCCAGGCAGCAGGAAGAGGCCAAAATCTAATTGGTGCTTTGCCATCACACATTGCTGAAAGGGCTCCTCTTGTGATTCGCACAGTGATGCCATAGGCTAGCGGTGGCTGGACTGAGGGAAGCTGGATTTAAACAGAGATTCTTCTGAATTGACTGAAAAGTTTTCATCACAAGCAGATTGGGGCTCAAAGGAGAAATTAATTTGTAGTATGTAAAAATAAAGTCACATCTTTTGCACATCTGAATCCGTGGCCTGAGATTTGTTACCTTTGTATAAAGAAATCTATAAAGAAACCCACTCCCCCTCCCACACACATACACACAAACCCCCCTCTAATTGCATCACAGTTAATTTGGGGGAAGATTTTCTTCCGGTCTTGCTGTATTTTTCTCTAATTAATATCACACAAAATGCGCTCTTTGGTATCATGCATTTTCTGCCTACAGTTCCCTCACAGGGGAAATCATGCACACAGTGGACCTCGACCTTATGTGCATTTTTGAAACACTTGAGGTGCTTACGTAAGTGCCAGTCCCCAAGGTCAACCCCCAGGCCAATGGACTGAGAAACGTCCTGTGCCACCAGGTGCCAGATCTCTAACTCAGGGCACACATGTATTTAGAGTAGAGAAGGTGTCTGAAGACTGACTCTTCGAGAACCCTTACTTGGATCAGTGTTTTTCAAAAGTTAACGTGGTGTGGCTCTCCTGGGGGTGCTGTTAAAATGCAGATTCTGCTTCAGCAGGGCAGAGGTGGGGCTTGAGATTCTGTCTTTGTTTCAGATGATTCCACTGGCCAGTGACCCACATTCTGAGTACCACGGGCTTAGAGGCCAGGAAGATGAAAAAGAACCAGAAAAATCACTTATTTTTTAATTTTTATTTGAGAGAGAGAGAGAGAGAGAGAGAGAGAGAGAGAGAGAGAGAGAATCCCAAGGAGACTCCCCACTGTCAGTGCAGAGCCAGATGCAAGACTCAGTCTCACAACCTTGGGATCATGACCTGAGCTAAAATCAAGAGTTGGAAGCTTAACCAGCTGAGCCACCCAGGTGCTCCAGAAAACAAATTTATAAAAACGGTTTTCCAAATTCATAAAAAACTGTTTCTTAACTATTATTTTTAACATTTATGTATTTTATACAATGAATAAACCATACATTTCTTAACCATTCCCCTATTGTCTGTCATTTAAATTGTTTTCAACTTAGTTATTGTAGCAAATGGAGCAATAAACTCCTTTGTGCATATTTCTTTGTCACCAGCTTTAAATTTTTTTAATGTTTATTTTTTTTTGAGAGAGAGAGAGACAGAGAGAGATACAGAGCATGAATGGGGGAGGGGCAGAGAGAGAAAGAGACACAGAATCTGAAACAGATTCCAGGCTCTGACTTGTCAGCACAGAGCCCAACCTGGGGCTCAAACTCAGGAACAGCGAAATCATGACCTGACCCAAAGTTGGACACTTAACCGGCTGAGCCACCCTGATGCCTCATTCTTTGTCACTTTGTCACCAACTTTTATTTATTTTTTCTAATTTTTTTAATGTTTATTTAGTTTTGAGAGAGAGACAGAGCATGAGCAGAGGAAGGCAGAGAGAGAGGGAGACATAGAGTCCAAAGCAGGCTCCAGGCTCCAAGCTGTCAGCACAGAGCCTGATGCGGGGCTTGAACTCATGAACTCTGAGATCATGACCTGAGTCGAAGTTGGCAGCTTAACTGACTGAGCCAGGCGCCCCTGTCACCAACTTTTGAATGAGCAACTAGTTGAGGAAGTGATGGAGGTGGTGAAGCAGGCCCAGAGTAGCACAACCATTCAAGGCACACTTTCCCTTCTATTCCTGCACCACCAGCATCGCTGTGTTCTCAAGGAAGTTGAGCCATGTTTCTTTGCCTCAGTTTTCTCTGCTGTGAAATGGGTTTTATCTTTTCTCATATTTTAGACTATAAGGAATGAATAAAGTGATCTCTAACTCAGTATTTCCTTCTGCAGAGCCACTGTGTTATGCATGAAATATTTGTCATAGCTAGGGGACGGTGGCTGAATATGCCCTCTGCAGTCCCTGGCATCGCCCTGCCCCACAGCGTATCAGAGGCAGAATCGTGGGTGCCACAGTAGTGAATAAACATCGGGGTGTGGCCCACTGCTGGTGTTTGGATTTCAATGCCAGGGGTAGGAGGTCTGAAAGACATGAAAAGCAACAGCTGAATTCCAAGGCACTCCTTCAGATAAAGTTTCCTTTCAAACATTCGTACCATTCTTCATCAATATTTATAAAGGGATGACTTGATACAGCTACATTCTTCTTAGGCTCTGTGGAGGACACACCTATAAAACCTGATGAAAACAGTTGTTGTTTGTTGGGAGAGAGGGGCACTGATATAGGCAAGCTCCTGTGAAGAGAAAGAACCAAGTCGGCCCCACACAGCAAAAAATTAAAATCGAAATCAGGTACATGAGGACAAAAAAATGAATGCAATTTTTCAAGGGTAGAAAAATCATAGGATTCGGGGGCCTGGGTTTGATTCGTGTTTGGCCTTTTGTTACCGGAGATCAACAAGCAAGTTACTTTGCTACTTTGAGCTCCAGTTTCTTCCTCCTGAGGTACTGTGGAAGTTATTATGAGCACAGACAAAAACATAACATTTCTAGAAGGAGTTAGTTGATCTCTCTGGCCCTTTAAGCAAACACAATATTAGTAAATACTTGCCAACACGTTGAAGAGGGATGCCTCTTAGGATTTCCCATGTTCTTGGTCTAATCTTTGAGAGACAGCCCACCTTCCTAGTAAGCCCATCAGTAGATGCCATGCAGGGCCCAGAATCGCCAGACCACTCGCCTTTGGGGCTGCTCTCCTCATCCCTTGCTTCTATCAGAAGCAGGCAGGGGGGCAGATGCCAACAGTTAGAGGAAATGGAAAGCAAATGACAACTGATTTGTACTAGAACCAAAATATTTGTTTCACAAGTTTTTCTGAGAACAATTTTGTAAATGCCAATGTCCGACCCCACTCTCCACCAACGAAGGCCACGCTCTGGTTTTGTTCAGAGTCTCTAGATGATTCCGTCCCAGGGCAGGTAAAACTGTAAGTAATTTTCCTCCCAATGACCCCAGTTTCAAGAACTTTATCACATTAGCCTGTTATGCCCTTGCAGTGCACCGTAGAAAGGGACAGATGCAGATGATTTTGAACATCCCGATGAGGTACAACAGAAAAAAGCCCAGAGCACCACAGAAGCATTGGACCTCCATGAAGAGTCAGAGAGAGGAGGGGAGGGGCAATGAGATAATAAACCTGTATGTCCTCAACTATCATTTATTGAATCACTACCAGGTACCAAGTTCTGTATATGAAACATTTCACATTCTGTTCTTCTTTTTTTTTTTTTAATTTTTTTAACGTTCATTTATTTTTGAGAGAGAGAGAGAGCGCATGTGAGAGAAAGAGCGCATGAGCAGGGGAGCTGCACAGAGAGAGGGAGACACAGAATCCAAAGCAGGCTCCAGGCCCCGAGCTGTCAGCACAGAGCCCAGCACAGTGCTTGAACCCATGAACCGTGAGACCCTGACCTGAGCTGAAGTTGGACCCTTAAACAGTGAGCCATCCAGGCATCCCTCACATTTTGTTCTTACAATACTCATATGGAGGCTAGAGACAGGGGCAGAGATAGTGGTTATGGAGTAGCAAAATCGTGCAGGTTTTCTGGAAAACAGTTTGACAATATGTGCCAAGAGCTCTCAAAACGTTTGCATTCTTTGGCCAAAGAATTCCACGTCAAGGTGACAATCCCAAGAAAAGGGTTCCAAGTGCACATGGTGCTTTAGTTCACAAATATATTCATTGCAGCATGGTTTATATTAAGAAATTGGGAATAACCTAACTACCCGACGAAATGGATGGTGATTACATAAATGCTACATCACACACTGGAGTTTAAAGACATTTTCCTCTATGAAGAAATTTTATGACAAGATAATTTTCCATTATAAAATATGAAGTAAAACAAAGTAAGATAGCAATGGTCTCTACCATGTGATTCAAAAATCCAAATGTGGAAAATGACTGTAAAATGTGTTATATGACAAAGCCGGTCGCCATGGGCAGAACTCCATTTGTACCCATATCTCCCTCGGAGAGCAGGCTCCCAAAGGTTACAAGTCTATTGCCAAAACGAAAATCTTTTACCAGCAAACCCTGGACCCAGCACCTGTGGTGCCGTGGAGACTTCCCTGCTTGGGTTGGTGCACTAGAGACTTGAGTGTGTGTTTCCCTCTGCAAACAAACCCAGGCAGGGAGGCAGATGCCAACAGTTAGAGGAAATGGAAAACAAATGACAACTGATTTGTACCAGAACCAAAATATTTGTTTCACAAGCTTTTCTCACTACTGG
This sequence comes from Suricata suricatta, assembly GCF_006229205.1. Classification (NCBI taxonomy): domain Eukaryota; kingdom Metazoa; phylum Chordata; class Mammalia; order Carnivora; family Herpestidae; genus Suricata; species Suricata suricatta. The sequence continues at coordinate 93,974,475 of NC_043704.1, read as the reverse complement.
AATCAGGTTCTCTGTGGGTGTGAAAAGAAGAGGAGTTGAGAAAGAAGGGAAGGTTTGCAGAGGAGAAGACAAAAGGAAGCCGAGAAGGTGGGGGGTGGGAAGCAAACAGAATCACATTTCATGCCTGCGCGGGCATCCCGGACTCTTGATCCTGGCTGTCTTTATGACAAACAGACAAGGATATATAATAATGTTGTGCATGGCAGTGATATGATAAAGAATGTAATTATGACATATCAGAAAATAGGATACTTCTTCCAATTCTTCAATCTGGAAAGTAGGATTCAATGAAGGCAGCAAAAGTGAAATTATGGGAAGCTGAGTCCCTCGCCCCCAAAAAAATACAAGAATCTGGTATTGTGTCAGGTTGCTGTGTGCTTGGATGTAAAATTGCTTTCCAAGTATTTCAGAGCCAGGCAGAGGATTTTTAGTCTAAAATCTAACTGATTAAATTAAATTGGGCTCTGGGTTCCTTCGAGAATATCAGTGTTCTTTAAAGATTTCTCGTCATCCAGATGTTTAGTTTCTTGTCCAAATCTCTTTGATCAGGGTGAATCCACCTGGGAACCTATCAAAATGCAGCTTTCCTATGAGACTTTCTCTTTCTTCATCACATCTGGGCTCATATTAATTCAGAGCCCTCCCAGTGACTAGTCCCTTAGCATAAAGGCCTCTTGTTTCAAGGCAGATTGTGTGTGTGTATTTAAATTAGTTATAAAAGTTTATAACCATGGGGAGGGGAAGAGGGAAAGAAAGTTGGGGAAAGAGAGGGACACAAAACCGGAGAGACTATTGAATACTGAAAACGAACCGAGGGTTGAAGGGGGAGGGGGAGGGGGAAAAGAGGTGGTGGTGATGGAGGAGGGCACTTGTGGGGAAAAGCACTGGGTGTTGTATGGAAACCAATTTGACAATAAACTATTTAAAAAATTGTTTAAAGAATCCACCCCTCTTTTCCACCATTAACAGATAGCACTATATCATCTTCGCTTAATTGCCAAACCAAATAACTGTAACTTTAAGAAATGCAGCACGGGGCACGTGTGTGGCTCAGTTGGTTAAGTGTCCAACTTTGGCTCAGATCATCATCTCGCGGTTCTTGAGTTTGAGCTGTGCAAACAGCTCAGAGCCTGGAGCCTACTTCGGAGTCTGTCTCTCTCTCTCTCTCTCTCTCTCTCTCTCTCTCTCTGCCCCTCCCAGGCCTCTCTCTCTCTCTCTCTCTCTCTCTCTCTCAAAAATAAACATTAAAAAAAAAAGAAATCTAGCACCTTCTACACATTTTTCTGGGAGTGCTTACATTATCCTGGTACTCACCTGTCACCTGTCCCCTGTCATGCCAAACCTCCCCTGGCCTCATTAGCATCCCCTCTGCTTTCCTCCTCTTGGCTCTTACCAGCTGTGTCCTTTCCATGACCACTTTGTGCCCAGTGTGGACGCACTGCTTTTCCTCATTCTCCACGTCGATGCTGTTTCCTATAATAGACTTGTACTGGATGTTTGGAGGTAAGAGAGAAGAATACTAGCACAGATTAAGGAATAATTTAAACTGAGATATGGAACATCAGTGTTCTTAAATTTCACAGCTTGCTTTCTTGCCATGTTTTATAATAACGACTAGAGGATAGGATGTGGATGAGTTAGAAGAGAGCCATCATCACCACTGCAAGACCAAGTCTGTGTCCCAGATCAATTGCAGGACCCACATGGCCCAGATCCACATGGTATTACATTTAAAAAAAAAACAAACAGTTCAGGAGCAAAAAGACACTTTGATCTATAATTACATCTGCTGAAGGATCTGATTGGCATTTGGCTCATTGCCCTCGGAACCCTCCTTCCCCTCGCCACTCCTGCTCTCACCTCCTAATGTTAGTCTGGAGCCTCTCACTCTCTAACGCTCCTTGTTGTCAGTTCTCCTCCGTGACTCTTCCCAATGCCCAGCCAAAGTGGATTCTTTTTTTTTTTTTAAGTTTATTTTGAGAGAGAGAGAGAGAGAGCAGGTGAGAGGCAAAGGGAGAGGGAGAGAGAGAGAATTCCAAGCACATTTCATGTTGTCAGTGCAGAGCCCAATGCAGGGCTCAAACTCATAAGCTGTGAGATCATGACCTAAGCTGAAATCAAGAGTCAGACACCTAATTGACTGATCTGCCCAGCCAACCCCCAAAGTGGATTCTTAACCCATCTCCTTTTCTATAGCACTTTACTGTATACGTCAGTTCAGCCTCTCAGGCCTCATTTAGTTTTGGTTTTGTCTAACTCCAGGATTTAGCATGATAGAAAAGAAGCCAGGAGTTGGCCATTAAGCAAGAATTTTCACCTACTGAGAAGCTGGGAAAGGGAAGAAGAGCAGAGGAGAATCTGAACATTGATCATTGATCATTCCTTTCCCTACTGTGCATTCATATTTTTCTCTGCTATGGTTTAGCAGGCAAACCCATCTTGGGAGGTTAGGAACATAATAAGGGACTGTTAGGAAGTCAGCATCAGGAATGTCCTAGTGGTGGGGAGTCAATGGTTCTCCGAGTGTGGTCCCTGGACCAGCAGCGTCAGCACTGCCTGGGAACTTGATAGAGATGTAGACCTCCTGACCCCACTGCAACCCTACTGAGTCAGACACCCTGGGCTGGAGCCCAGCACCGTTTCAAAAAGCCTTCCACACCATTCTGAGGTGGCTAAACTTGGAGAGCAAATTTTTTTTCTTAGCCCAGAATTCTCCAGGCCAAGGAACACATTGGACTTGATTCCCATTCCATCGCTGCCTCTTTCTAGTTCCATGACCTCCACCAAACCACATAACCTCCCCAAGCCTGACAAGAGAGCACACTGGACTTTCTGTAGCCGAGTCCCGGGGCTCCCTGTCCTGTCAAAGGTGGCCCCGAAAGGTTTATCTTTCTTGGCTCCTAGCCACCAAGCCTAAATCTGCTTTCTCTCTTCCTCTCTCTTTCGGGAGTTGCCATCATGTGCTCTGTCCCTTGGGGTGACTCTTTCCCAAGTTTGGGAACCATTTCAATAAGAATAATAGTAACAATCATAATAACACATAGCAGCCCATTTGTGATACTGACATTGAAATGACAGCTCCAGAATCCACTTGGTCAGCTTATTCTTGGCCACTTACAGAGTCAAATTTGCTTCCCCAACGCACACATGTTCTCTGAAAATCAGCACCCTTGAAAATAGGGTAAAGTGCTTTGACCAGACGCAGAAGTTCCATTAGGCAAATAGCTCACCTATGTCTAGAACAGGACCCCAGCAAGGGGTAACAATAAAAAGTTGAAACAATGTTTCAATTTCAAATACATTTCTTTCTCTCTCTTTCTCTCTCCTCTCCTCTCCTCTCCTCTCCTCATCACTTCCTAACCTCTCCTTTCCAGCAACCTCCTAATTATTACAGGTCACAGTCCTCAGTAGCAATTTCTTTCATTTTAAGTCATTTAAACTTGTGCAGCCTTAACACATTGCCCCTTAGTGCCTGAGCAGGAGGCGTTTGGCCATGAGAGGATTGCTTCTGTCTGGTTTCTGATTCTCTGGGTTCTTCAGGAGAAAGTAGCAGATAACTGGTTGACATCGGGCACATCCTCATATGCAGCATAAGCCAGAAGCCACAAAGAGAGACCAAAAGTACCATTGCAGAGAGCCAAGAGAAATATCTGGCACAGACTGGCACACATGCTCAAAAGCAGAAAGGTAGAACATAGAAAAAGCCATCTCCACATCCTGGAAATGCGCTCACACTCTCCCGAAGAAATTTTCCACTACCCAAACACATGCTTCTCAAATATTAATGTGCATATGAATCACCTGAGATCTTATTAAAATGCACATTTTGATTAAGCAGGTCTGAGTGGGCCTCAGATTCTGAGATTTCTAACAGGCTCTCTGGGGATGCTGAGTCTACTGATGCAAAGACCACATTTTGAGTAGCAAGAACCTAACTCCTCCATCTCTGAGGTCCTTCCCTAAGAGAAGGAACCGTCAAAACACAAGAGATTCATTAAATGGGAGTAAAAGCAAGCATCTCTGCTGAGTGTTATCATCAGCAGAGTATAAATTAAAATATTATTTTGCTTGGAGTCTGTTTTCACCTTTTTCAGAAAACAGTATTTTATGTAGATGAGTGTGCTGTTGTGTGTGTGTGTTGATGTGTACTATAGTTCCATTTTTTTCCCTGAGTTTCTGCTTAAATAGAAAACAAATTCCAAGGAGAATGCTACAGGAGTGTAAGTGTTATTCCTAGTGGTTCAGTAGGTGGATCACGGAGTTCAGAACCAGATAACTGAGGTTCCCAGCCTCTGGCAGCCTATTTTCCAGAACACTACTTTGGCCAGTGCTTCTCATAATAACACTACCTCACTCAAAGAGATCTTTGAATCCTTTAGTTGGAACCGAAGACATGCTGAAGATCTTTGCTTCCGGTGCTTATGTAGTGATCTAGTAAGGCATACTTCTACTGCTACTAGCTACCATTGATTTAGCATCCACCATGTACCAGATACTATGCTAAGAGCCTGGCAAATATCTCACTGAACTTGACAACTCAGCTAGGTATTTTATTACCTCTATGTTATAGATGAGGGAAATAAAAAAAATGGCTCCCTGACAGAGTTCACTTCTCATTCACCTTTCTTTTATTTTCTAATGTGTATATATTTTCGAGAGAGAGAGAAAGAGAGCGAGAGTGAGCAAGAGAGAGAGAAAGAACAAGGGGAGAGGGGAAGAGAGAGAGGGAGACACAGAATCTGAATCAGGCTCCAGGCTCTGAGCTGTCAGCACAGAGCCTGTCGGAACCCAACATGGGGCTCGAACTCATGAACCATGAGATCATGTACTCAGCCTATGTCAGATGCTTAACCAACTAAGTGACCCAGGCACCTCAACTCCTCATTCATCTTTCAATGGGCTACTTACCAGCCCATGATACCAGCTCCTTCTCCTTTGCTAGAAATTTGTTTTCTTCACCAAGAAATTAACTTGTAGCTTTTGACGAAGCAAGTCTCCATAGTGGCATTAACCCTTTCTGAGTCAAAATCCCTTTGACCATCCACTGGAGAACATGAACCCTCTTACCAGAAAAATGCACACAAGCAAATACACCAGCTTGCATTCAACCTCATGGTCCCAAGCAAAGAACTTCTATCCTGCAGATTTTAGGAAGACAAAGAGGGCTCTTACAGGCTTCGAACTGAATGCGACCTGCTATTCCAACTGCTGACCTGAAATGTTTTCCTTAGCCATTTTCTTGATCATTTTATTTTTCAAATATTTACATTGATAAAAGATTAAACAAGCCCTAAATGTCAAAAATGTTTCTTGGCACCAGGGTGCCTATAGAGTTTCCAAATTTTTTTTAGGCACCAGTCATCAAAGAGACTGTCTTTTATTAGTAGACAATATCAGTTGTGATTAGTGAATGTCCAGAGAATGCTTATTTCTCTTTCTTTTGGTATCTAACTGAAACAAGATACTTAAAGCATAACACCATTATTGCTCCCTCCTGGTTTTTTGACATAAGAAGAGACTTAAGCTGTTGACAAAAAATACAGAGGTGGGGAACACAGAGTTTGGTGGTTTCTATAACCTCCAAATATGAAAAAACTGAAGCAGGAGTGGGGAGGGAGGGACAAATGGAGGGAGGAGAGACAGCGAAGAGATCAGATTTTTATACTCAGAATAATTTGAAATTAACCTTTGGTGTGCATCTTGCACACCCATGGTTCTCCAAGTGTGCCCTCTGGACCAACAGCATCAGCATCACCGGGAACTTGTTAAAAATGCAAATTCTCAGCCCTCACCTCAGGCCTGCTGAGTCAGGAACTTTAGAGATGAAATCCAGGAGTCTGCTTTGAACAAGTCCTCACAGTGATTCTGACTTGTACTAAAATCTGAGAGCCACCGGGCTGGACAGATCTTCTCTGACAGAAGTGACCCTCCCTGCTGGTTCTAAATCAAACCACTGACTGTAATGAACAGGGAACATGGAGGGCACGATGGTGAGGAGACTAGTGTTCACTGAGCAACAACTATTAATCAGGCATCGTGCGCTCATGGTCTGATTTCACCTCTTCCATAAGCCCTAAGAAGTTCGAGCTCCACTTTAAAGACTTTTTATTTTTAATTTTTTTAATGTTTCATTTATTTTTGAGAGAGAGAGATAGCATGAGCAGGGGAGGGTAGAGAGAGACACACACAGAATCTGAAGACAGGCTCTAGATTCTGAGCTGTTAGCACAGAGCCTGCCACAGGGCTCGAACCCACAAACCGCGAGACCATGACCTGAGCTAAAGTCAGATGCTCAATGAACTCAGCCACCCAGGCACCCCTAAAAATTCTTTTTAAGAGAGAAGGATTCCAAGAGATAATATAACTCCTCTAGTTTACAGACCTACTAAGTAGTGTGCTCATGTTTGGAAATTTGAACAGTATAAAAAGTTATAAAGATGAATATAGGAATACCCACGATGCCACTCAAAACAAACACTACTAACATTCAGTATACTTCTACATAGTATTTTCCTCCTGTGTAAGTCTCATCTGGATTTAAAGTTTACTTTGTGATCTCTAACAGAGTTCAGGCTCAGAGAAGATTCCTTCTGAGATTTGAAAAACCAGGAACAAAAGCCTTAATTCCCAATTTTGTCCTGTTCCCCCTCTAAAAGCAGATGTCCGGATCCTCTAGTGCTCTGTCCATCCCTATGTTTAATAATACATAGAAATAAGAGGTTAGTGAATAAAACAGTAAGTGCTGAAAGCTGACCTAAAATGAAGTGGGAGCTAAGACTCTCCTCTGAAGATTGAGCAGAAATGGACTTTAAGCCAGATGTAAAACAAGCTGTTTATGCTGAGTTCCCTAGAAAAAGGACCGAGGCTTGTTCTGAGACATGCGCATCTTGTGTTGGGGTGGGGGGAGGGTGCTAGAGAGAACTGCTGTTTCTGGCACCCACTGCAAATACCTGTCCGGGGCAGGACAGCATGGTCTCTGCACGATGAGCCAGGCACTGTGCACCAGAGTCGGGGAATGGAAGTCATCAAGATTCTGGACAGCACTTTGTGATGTTTGGATGGTTCTCTGTTTAACCCCCTGTGGAGGCCGGTGTGTGTCTGTTTCATGCCAGACTCAGAGAAAATAGTAAAGATGAAAGACAGGGGGCTTAGGCTTATAGATGTTGTTTTCATAAAGTGTTTGTTTTCCTTGCTGTTAAGACCACTTGTCCAAGTGAATCATTTTGAGTTGTGTTTGATTAAAGTACCTCAAAAAAAAAAAGCCAAATATTTTTAGAATATATAGCTGTGGGAGCCCAAACATAATGGGCTTCCTCTTTTAAAAAAGGAAAGGAAAGGAGAGGAAAGGAAAGGAGAAGAAAAGAAAGAAACAAAGAAATAAAGGAAGGAAGGAAAAGAAAAGAAAGCTTAGTTTTTTCCCCTGCTACTGATTCTATGAAACCTGGAAATAATTGCTGTCTCCTGAACCCAAAAGCCCTAGTTTTCTCCTAATATAAAATGCAAATGAAGATAACCTGCAAAGATTTTATATGACAGCAATTTGCCATATGTAGTCTGTGGATTACTGAAATTTACAATTAATTTAGTCAAAAGAATGCCTTCAAGTCTCATTATTATATATGCTAATAGGGCAGGTTAGGGTAAGGGCAGGAAGTGGTTCTAAAAAGAAAACCACCATTATGAAAGTTAAGGAGTAACACAAGATATTCACTTATGAAAGACAAATTCTCACATATTTTACTTTACTACTTTTGAATAGGCAATGTATTCGTACAGTTCAAAATTCAAACAGTGCAAAGGATTGAGAGTGAAAAAATCTTTACACATCCCTGTTCTCCTCTCTCCAGTTTCCTCTCCAGAGCTTCATTAGAGACACCAGAGTCTTTTGTGTTCTGTCAGAGGTAACTTACACATAAACAAGTAACACGTATAATTCTTAGTCTCCATATTCTAACGCACTAGGAACACATTGTTCGACATACACTGCTCCAGGCCTCGTTTTTACAGTTAACGATGTCATTTGAATATGTTTTCATTTCAGTATTGAAGGACGTGATTCCAACTTTAAAATCATGGCCCATAATAGAGGTTCTGTCTGTTTGTGCCTGGATGATTTCTCTGTGCTTTTTTGTTCTAAGCCTTCTTTCTGTTCTTACATTTCATCTGGTTTAAAGGATGATCAAGTCCTTGTGCTGCAGTGACCCTAAGCTCCTAAGAACTCTGGTGATGGTACCTCTGAAGAGCTTTCGTGAGGTTGGGACTTGAATCTTTCTGGAGAGGCAGATAAGTCACAGGATGAAGGAACAAGGAGCAGAGACGGGAGAAATGGAACCAAGGTAGAAGACAAAGGTACTGTGCGAGGACGAACATTCGGGGTACATATATCCCCAATATGTTCATCACTGATCATGATGTGGATGACTGAACCAATGAAAGCTATTTTTCTACGAGAGGAATCTGGTAATATGCAGAGGGGCTAATATGCTAAAGAGTCTGAGAGGGATTATGCTGGATAGGCAGATGGAAGTGTGCACAGATCCATATCCTCTTTACAGATGTGAATATAAGTTGATATATTTCTATGGCCAATTTGGAAAAAAAAATAGCAAAGGGATTAAAAATGCCCCTACCCTATGAAATTGTTCCAAAACTGCCATTATTTAAAAAAAAACAAGGATAAATGAATTTATCACATTATCTAAAACAGCAAAAAAATAGAAACTATCTAAATATCAAACACAAGGGATTAATGAGTGAATTATGGGGCATTAATAAGCTGAAATACTATCAGCTATGACACGTGTTTACAGATGTGAGAAAACATTCTTCATAAAATTCTAAATTTAAAAGAAATGACAACAGCAAAAAGGTTCACTCTGTATGTTTATTTTAATGTAATAATGGCAAATGTTCATTGCGACTCACCAGATACCAGACATTTGAAATATGCTAACTCATTTAAACCTTACAATTACCCCATAAATTAGGAGTTATGAGTTTTTCCAATTTGCTCGTGAGAAAATTGAGATACAGAGCCATTAAGTAACTTGGATGATATTACATGGTTGGCAGGTGGAAGGCTGAGACTTGGATCCAGGTATCTACCGATACTTACACACTTAACTGCAAGGGACAGTGCCTACCAATGTACCAAGAAACCTAGGAGATAAAACAGTTAGGCTTTTTTCTTCCTGCGATGGTAACCACAGCGGGGAAATGCATCTCTGCATGGAAAGAAGTCATCCTTTGAAAGCAGCTCAGAGGGGTGCTGACGGAGGGGTGTCCAAGGTCAGTCTGCTTGTGCAGCAAGGGTTCAGTTCTGGTAAGGCTGATGTGGGGAACTGAAGTCAAGGGTAAACAAATAATTTTAAGGAGAACTGCAAGGGACCAAAATGAATCAACTCAGTATTTTAAAGATAACTTAATCACAAAATATACCATGAAAATGTCTGGATTAAAAAAGAAAAACAACATTCAAGTGCTTATATATTAAAACTTGTAAAAAATGATCAACCACTTATTTGTTGATTAACATAATAAATAATTCATTTTGTCTGTAATGATTGCTTTAGGAAGTGAGCTCTCATCATGCACTCAAAATCAAATTGAATTAAAATATTCAAAATAAAAGAGTAAAATAAGGTTCTTTGTTGTAAGATGAAATAGAATCCAAAAAGTCTAAATATTCACCTTATATATTTAATAATCCTTTAGGCAGGCATTGGCCATACTTTGTAACTTTTCTTTAGAAATGCTTTCAAACCACTTTTATTATTAATGTTTATTCTACATTGTTTTTAACAAAAAAAGACATTTCACTGACATCATTTACCGTATTTGTCACCAAATGACTATGTTTCTAAAAGTTCAAACCCACTGACAAATGATGATGACTTGCTACTACAGAGGCTATTTTAAAAATAGACTAAAGCTTTTCAAGACTCAAAGAGCGATTCTCATAACATATTTAGTAATGTCAACACTGTTAGAATAAGTATGTATCTGGGGCGTCTGGGTGGCTCAGTCGGTTAAGTATCCGACTTCGGCTCAGGTCATGATCTCAGGGATTTCAGGGATCATGGGTTTGAGCCCCGCATCAGGCCCTGTGCTGACCGCTCAGAGCCTGGAGCCTGCTTCGGATTCCGTGTCTCCCTCTGCTCCTCCCCCACTTGTGCTCTGCCTCTCCCGTTTCTCAAACATAAATAAATGTTAAATAATAATAATAAAAAAAATAATAATAATAATAAGCATATATCTTCTTAAAATGGTTCTTGAGATTTGTTTATAAACAAAATTAGTCACTGTTATAGGTCAACTTTTAAGATATCAGAAAGCTTACTGTATATAAGTTCATCTTAAACTCACATTTCATAGCTTATGTGGTTCTCTATTAGAGTTATTAGAAATTACTAACTGCCTCATCTCGCTTCTGTAACTTCACGGCTTGCTAAATAGATAACTTGTTGCAAAATGCTCCCCCACTCCTTTCACTAAGATCCAGCCAAGGCAAAGCCTACATGTAAGAAGTCACCCAGTCACTATAGTCACTATTGTTAGGTGTTTAACTATGATTGGTCATTTTACAAGACAAAGAACTTTAACATGATAGTTTTCCATCAAAACTAACGTCTATATATCACAATATAATTGGCTACTATAAAATACTATAAAATGTAGTTGGTTAACTAGATAATGACATGTTCTGCCTGGCTGAAAGCCATAAAAGCTCACTGCTACCTTTGTTTGGGGCCATTTCTCTGTTTTTCTCCTTAAGACCAGGAGATCAGGTTTGGCCCAGCCATAAATAAAACCTTGCCTCGCTCCTATTTGGCATTTGGTGGTCATTTTCAACAGCACCCTGTTTCAGTCACATGACTTTTTTTTCCACATACATAACTTCCAGTTTAAAAAAATCTATTGTATACATTGAGTTATATTCATATACACATATGTAGAATTTATTTCAAGGCACGTGGGCACAGGACTCCTTAAGGTACACTAAACACTATTTTTTTCTTCATTACATAATGGTCTGGGGCCTTCAAGTAAACCAAAATAAACTACACTAATTTTTCAGTTGTATGTTAAAGCCTTAAATCCACCACATAAATATTCCAAAACCAACTCCGAGCAGTAGCTAGCTAATGGCTGGATTGAAAGCACAATCAGAGGGATTATTCTAAGGCTTTGAGGGAACAGGGGAAAAGCCTTCCTTGACCTTCTGTACTGAAGGGCTCCGTTTCATCTGGTTTCAATTCTCTTGTTTGTACACCTTGGCATATTTATTATTGAATTCCTGATTTCTTCTTCTTGTTTCATGTTCCATGTTCCAATGATTTATGAGAAATTGCTGATCTAGATGTTATCTTTGGCATCCAGCGAATGCACAGAGTCCCTTCAGAATTCTGAGAGAATAAACGTGTTTTGAGCTGCACCAATGCCCAAGCTGAACAGATGTCCATCAACGCGTGAAAAATACCAGTTGAAGATGCTTTAGTAAGAAACGTTTTTCTTCTTAAACACAGCAGTAGCAAGGATCATAGATATTTTTGCCCTCTTTGGTGGATGATTGTTATTAGAAATAATAAGACCTTGTCCTAAAATAGTGATTTGAGGAGAAATCTAGCCAAAGATAGATTTTTTTTTTTTTAGTTCAGCCCAAGATGAAGCAGCATGTTTTCTATATCAGGGATATGTCCTGGTTGACTTGACTAAGAAATAAAATATGCTAATGACATTTCAGTTAATTTCTAAATATCCCTGTAAAGGTGATTTTGTGTATAGGTGTGTAGGAAATGAGAGGGGTTTTAATTTTTTTTTTGTTTTTTATTTATTTTTGAGAGACAGAGCGAGCAGGAGAGGGTCAGAGAGAGAGGGAGACACAGAATTAGAAGCAGGCTCCAGGCTCTGAGCTGTCAGCACAGAGTCCGCCTACGCCGAGCTAGAACCCACGAACCCGAGATCATGACCTGAGCCAAAGCTGGACGCTTAATCGACTGAGCCACCCAGGCGCCCATAAGAGGGTTTTTTTACATGGTGACTAGGTTTCTCTTCCTTAACTAAGTGAAGACTAATTAGCAAGTCTAATGTGCTCAGAGAAAATCATCTAATTAGATAAAATTTTCAGGCTAATCAAAGTTATTTGGAGAATTTCCCCTGCACTTCTTCTCTCCACTAGAGGGGGTTAAACACGTCCCCAGGAAACAAGGCTCTCCCTGAACTTCATCTGTCTAGGCAAGTCCTCCTGCATTAGCGATCACCCTAAAGTAGACATATATACAGATTCCCCAGCAAGCTTAGTGTTTTTGACCATGCCTGTATAATTTAGTAATTTTTAAAATTACTACAAGGTGAGATGGGTCATAATAATAATTAGGATATCAAGTTCTCATAATTCAAGGGGCACGTGGGTGGCTCAGTCAGTTAAGCATCCAACTGTTGATTTCAGCTCTGGTCATGATCTCATGGTCGTGAGATCAAGCCATATTGGGAAGTTACAGAGTGAGCAGGGGAGCGTCAGAGAGAGAGGGTTATATTTGAATTTATGACATTACAGAGTACACATTGCCAGATTGATTAAAGAAGCTAGAGCTGGTTGTCACAGACTACCTATGTCACTTAAAAGCTGTTATGAGGCCAAATAGAAATAATTTGAAAGGGAAAAAAATCCATTTTATTAAAAAAATTTTTGAAAAATTTTTAAACATTTATTTATTTTTGAGAGACTGATCATGAGCAGGGGAGGGACAGAGAGAGAGGGACACACAGATTCAGAAGCAGGCTCCAGGCTCTGAGCTGTCAGCACAGAGCCCGATGTGGGGCTTGAACCCACGAACTGTGAGATCATGACCTGAGCTGAAGTTGGCCACTCAACTGACTGAGCCACCCAGGCACCCTCAAAAAATTTTTTTAATGTTTATTTATTTTTTGAGCTGGAGACAGAGAGACAGAGCATGAATGGGGGTGAGGGGCAAAGAGAGAAGGAGACACAGAATCCAAAGCAGGCTCCAGACTGAGCTGTCAGCACAGAGCCTGATGCAGGGCTCAAACCCATGGACTATGAGATCATCACCTGAGCCAAAGTTGGACGCTCAACCAACTGAGCCACCCAGGCACCCTCAATAAAATCCATTTTAAAAGTTTATTTCAGAAATCTATAAATTAAAAAATTATCTCTTGGGGTGCCTGGGTGGCTCAGTCGGTTAAGCCTCTGGCTTCGGCTCAGGTCAGATCTCACGTTCGTGGGTTTGAGCCCCGCATCTGGCTCTGTGCTGACAGCTAGCTCAGAGCCTGGAGCCTGCTTTCGGTTCTGTGTCTCCTTCTCTCTCTGCCCCTCCTCCTCTCATGCTCTGTCTCTCTCTGTATCAAAAATAAATAAAACATTTTAAAAAAATTATCTCTTAGAAGAAATTAAGAACTTACGTACTACAAACAAGAAACCCAACTGAGCCCCAAAAAATGTAGGTAAGAAAGAAGTCACTATTAACTCTTAATTCATTTGTCTCTTGATTTCAAAGTAGAGAGATGAGGAACAAGAAACAAATATGGCACTACGTAATGGCATGTCTCTGAAATGACTCCCTTAAGAACTTGAGAGGCAGACAGTATTTTAAAGATCATCTAATCTCGAGGTTCCTAAATGTCAATGCACAAATTTGTGCCAGGCTCTTAGCTTAAGAAAGTGCCTGGTTTTGCTCTAAGTATGGAGCCTGTTTGAGATTCTCTCTTTCCTTCTCCTTCGGTGCCTCCCCTATTTGCTCATGCTCTCGCTCTCTCTCTAAAAAGAAAGGATGAAAGAAAGAAAGAAAGAAAGAAAGAAAGAAAGAAAGAAAGGAAGGAAGGAAGGAAGGAAGGAAGGAAGGAAGGAGGAAAGAAAGGAAGGAAGGAAGAAAGATTCCTAATCATTTAAAACTACATTCTTCAGGGGTGCCTGGGTGGTTCAGTGGATTGAACATCCAACTCTTGGTTTCAGCTCGGGTCATGATCTCATGGTTCATGGTTCTGAGCCCGCATATTGATGCCAGCTCCGTGCTGGCCATGTGGGACGTGCTTGGGATTCTCTCTCCCTCTCCCTTTCTGTCCCTCCCCTGATGGCTCTCTCTCTTAAAATAAATAAACTTAAAAACAATAAAATTACATTCTTCATTTATTTCCATTTATTTCTTAGAGTAAAATCAGAAAAGCAGCATAGGATATAAAGACAACATGTAAAGAGGTTAAGAAAAAATATGGTGCATTTGCAACAAAAGGTATGTAATGATCAAAGGAAAAAGGAAGTCCCCTTTTTTTTCATGATAAGTGAGAGAATGGATGCCCCCCCCCCCCCCGTTGCCATGGCACACAGGTGCTATACAGAACACCTCAAGCAATTAACACATTTCTAGTTTGGTAAACAAATTAAGCAAAAAAAGTAATTGGCTGAAAATGATTTTAATACATCAAATGTTCATTTCCAAATACTTAAATCCTAGGATGTTTAAGGAACAACAACAAAAAAACCTGAAGATTTCTCCCATGAATTTCCAGAATTTTTAAAGGACAAATACTTCAATCTGTGCTAAGGTCAAATCTGTGATTTCCAGAGTTGTTCTTTACAGAGCTCATCAACCTAATTTCCAGAATTCAAAGTTAAACATTGTAGGCCACAAAATCTTTATTTCTGGGTGGTAGAATGAAGTATGATTTTTATTGTTTTCTTTAGTAGGTAATTTTGTATTTTTTCTACAGTGCTTATTCCTTGTGTAATTGGAGAAAGGATATTGAAAATAAGTCCTGAGTTGCTAAACACACACCCAAAGTGCAGTTCACAAGTGCAGGGGACAATGATGAAGAAACAAGTTTTATGGAGATAGGTTTTCATAAACAAGGCTACTTACCTACTCTACCTTTGGGGATTCAGAAATGTAGCCATAAATATAACCGTGTATCTATCTAGAGCAGGTAGATGTCTTTTCTAAGAATTTTGTACATTTTATAAAAAAATTTCATTAAGAAGGACCAATTGTACTCTAAGAAATGATTTGTTATGAGGTTAATAAACATTTAACTAAAGGCCAAAACAAAAATAATATTCTATAACTGGCATACAAATAAAACTTTATTATCCTCCAAACTGTTCTCGATACAGAAGGAACTATGAATCAGAAGTGATTAGACAAAGTACTAGGGAAGACTTGGTCCCATCCAGGTTCTTGTATCCTGATAGCCTGTACCTCTCTGTGCCCCTCATGGAACCAGATCACATGCTAGTCTGAGTCCTCACTCAAACATTTCAATTGGTTATGTTATGTGCGAATTCAGAGACTTTCTGTGTCCAATTGTTCAAGTCTCAGACTTTAAGAAACAATGTCTTCTTTAATTATACTGCTAATCTCCAGCTACTCTGTCTCTAATTGCTGTGGCACAGACCTTTGCAGATACAACTCTGTTCAAATGTCATAAATGTCCACTGTTGTTCCCTATTACAAAACACCTTCTTCTCTCTCAGACAATGGGTGCAGAGAGGTTTTTAGAGCCCTGGACCTGCCAGGCAGTGCACTGTTTTTCTTTATAATGAATGTATAGGCTGTCACTCCTTCTTACAGGCTGACTCTGTCTTCTCCGAACACCATTTAGGACTTAGGCCCCTACCCTGTTTTATACAAGAAACATAGTCATTCCCAGCATTTTGAGATTTAAAAAAAATTAGATTTACTACACATCTCAAAGGGGAAACAGAAACAATGTCCTACGTTACACATTCTCAGCAAATTGCTGCAAGCATCTGATTCAGAGCTGACTCGCCCCAGCCCCTCTGGTGTTGCTGCCTTCTGGACGTTTCCTCCTCCCCCAGCGAGCAGCGGCCCCACTAGCTGCCTGTCCTTCCTCCAGTCTCTCACCTGCAAACTGCATACTTGTATACCACTTGTCAGCAAATTAGAAGCCCTCTTTATACAGTGAAGGGGAGTTATGATAACAATTTAATCTCCTGTTACATTCACAATAAGCGCTCACAACAACCCATCCTAATGGATTTCCTCACCCCCCAGTTTACACTGAGGGAGGTTCCGGAGAAAAACCCAGGTTCTCTCTGGGAGCTTCATTCTAACCTACTCTACAATGTCTACTTCCTTGTCTGATGATGACAGTATCATCCTCACATAAACGAAAATCCAGACAAAATACCCAAATCGAAACCCAGACAGCTAGAGACACACAGCGCGATGGCTTTTATAATGCAAGACAGGAAAAAAAAAACCCACGGAATTTTGGTTTTGTTTGTCCCTTTAATAATGAAGGAAAAAAAACCTAAGTTCAAATCCAATTTCGAAGTTTTCTCCCTTAAAAAAAAAAATGTCAGCACAGCTCATTCTCCCTACCCACGTCACATAAAGAGAAAAAATCATTTTTAGGCATCAAGCATTTATCCAGAGTAACAATAAGCCATATTCTTAACCTCCAGCATTTATAAGGATGCATGTGGTATATCCATATATACAAAAGAAAAAAGGAACACTAGGTAACTCATTGAGCAAAAACTTATTTTCAAAGTTGATAGAAGAAATTGATGTAGTTAAAAAGACCTACCAGGAAAAGATTTAGTAGTCACATCATAAATACCAACACTGCTCTAGAGCATAATTCTTGGCTGTGTGTGTGTGTGTGTGTGTGTGTGTGTGTGTACAAGATTAAGGGTAACTGTTTAGTAATAATAATAAAGTTTGGTAAATGGTTACAATGGAAGAATTTTGAAGGGAACTGTGATTATTTATAATCTAATATTTATTATTTATAATCTCATATTATTTATTATTTAATTATCAGATTATTTATAATCTTATATTTATTTATAAGCTGGAAATAGAAATCTGAGAAGAAAATCAACAGGTATTCAATAAGGTAAAGGAGTATTTGTGAAAATGTTGATGAACAGTTCTTTTAATTGTCACTAACATTAACTCTATTAAATATCTACTAAACACAAACAGATTTAAGATAAATTAGAAAGCATTTCCTAAGCAGCAAAATAACAGCATTCTGGAATATAATGCCAAGGAAGTTAGGCATTCTCCTCCATAGGGTTTGTTTTGTTTGAGGGAAAGGAAAGATGGCCATCCCTCTTCCAAGGACAAAGGTGATTTTTCTGTCTGAAGAGGACTAAATGACTTCTCTCCTATTTCTGCAGTTTGAATTGTAGGAGCACCTTGCTCTGCACTATTTTTCTGACTTTTTTGAGGACAGTATAAAACCAAGATACATTTTTTAAAAGGAAATTAGAAAGTTTATTTCTAGTCATATTACCCACAATGAACTAATTTTGGATTTTTAAAATTTCTTATAGTGCCTTCAGAAGTAACTTTTGCATAATTCTTTTTCTTATTTACTAAAAATAACTAATCACAGATTCATAATCTCTTTCCTAAAAGCCTCGAGGGGTGCTTCAGTGGTTCAGTTGGTTGAGCATCTGTCTCTTGATTTTGGCTCAGGTCATGATCCCAAGGTCATGGGATCAAGTTCCACATCAGACTTTGTGCTGAATGTGGAACCTGCTTAAGATTCTCTCTCATCCCCCCTCTGCCCCACTCACATGTGCTTGCTCTCTCTCTAAAAAATTAAATTAAATAAATGGATAGATAGATAGATGAAAGCCTTGGAGGCAACTGTATTTTTGAATGCAGTACTTCTCTAATTTTGAAAAGATAATATGGCACAAATACCTTATATTATGCAATACCTCCAGTAAAGTCAGGGAAATATCCATCATCAAACACGTTAATATTTCTACAGAATTCATACAAATATTCACACAATGTGAGAAAAAGACTATAAACAACCTCACGTCAGTATAGGTTACATTTTCCAAACAAATTACAAAATCTTTGGTTTTCAGAATGGGTTGCATGATAAAATACAGAATGCCCAATTATTTGAATTTCAGGTAAAAAACAAGTAATTTTTTTGTATATATCCTAAATAGTGCACTGAACATACTTACACTAGAAATGTTACTCAGGGTTTATCTAGAATTCAAATTAACTAAATTTCTTGGTTTTTATTATTTGCAAAATCTGGTTTTTGGATTTCAGAATCACAAACAGGTGACTGTGGACCTGTAACTGGAAATATCCTAACTGAAATACTATTAACAGCTATCCTTCTAAGAGAAAAGTTTGGCTTGGGTCTTTTTGAAGGGAGTCACAAAAAAAGCATAGTTTTACTAAATATGTTTCATATCAGTGGTATTTAATAATATAAGATCTATGCAAATGCACCCACATTAACAACCCAAGATGTTTTAAAATTTACAAACAACATGACTACTCTAAAAACATTTTTAAATTTGCAGTTCTTTCTATTCCACCTTAAAATTCATCATCTCTGAAACATTCCTTTTACAAAATTCATAAAATTCTCCTATAACAAAGATATAGCTCCATCTAATGGAAATAATGTCCAATTACAGCCTTCATGAAGCTAGAAATATTTCCATGAGTGTTAGTAAAATTATAAAATTATAAAATGTGTGTAGACTACACACACACACACACACACACACAGTGGATGCTTTTCCAAAGGTAATGTAGTCATAGTTTTTGCAAGATCTGCTCTTGGCTTTAGATTTGGACTATGAAATATTATATTTTTATATTTCATATTCTATTTTGTTATGTATATATAATAAATATATAGAAAGTACATATATATTTACAGAATGCCCAAT
This sequence comes from Suricata suricatta, assembly GCF_006229205.1. Taxonomy (NCBI): domain Eukaryota; kingdom Metazoa; phylum Chordata; class Mammalia; order Carnivora; family Herpestidae; genus Suricata; species Suricata suricatta. The sequence goes on along the minus strand of NC_043704.1, from coordinate 93,955,775 downwards.
TAAATTTGAATTTCAGATAAACAAATAATTATTTATATGTATATATAATTTATACACACACACACACACACACATATATATAGTTCCTTGTGTAAGCCTTTTAGGCCAAGGGCTTGAGGAGGCTATAAAACACTATGGATTTGAAGGAGCGATAACATGCCACCTTAAAACATGCCTCTTTGGCATATTATATGATTTTTTTTAATTAAAATTACTTGGCAAACAGCCAGGGCAAGAAGGGCAATCAGAACCTCCTCTGTCCTCCAAAAGCAGGCAATAAATACATTCTGTATGTGAAAGTCACCTTTATTGTACTAGGCGTGTAGAAGGGATCCTTATGCCCAGAGACAGAGTTAGGGCTGAGAGGGCTGCATAAACAAAACTGGTTACTTAACTAATTTAGTACCCAGAGTCCAAATCCCCTTGGCTTGTCAATTCTTCACAAATTCATTGTTTCCTTGTCTAAAAGCATAGAAGCTTCCTTCTTTGGTCACTTTGAGTTTCATATTTTCATGGGGCTCCTGTCCACGCAAAATTAAATTTGTTTTTTCTCCTGTTAACCTGTCCTATGTCAGTTTAAGTATTAGACTGGCCAAAGAACGTAGAAGGGAATAAAGGAGAACTTTTCCTCCCCTAAAAATTGTATGCAAAATATTGTGTAACTCGCATGTGTGCGTTTTTCTGGAGAGAGCTTAAGGTCCTTACTAAAGAAGCCCATGAGCCACTAAAAGTTAAAGTTTCCCCCATACTGCCAATTGCTTCTCTCCAAGGACTAGTCACCTTTGCTGCATTGTTTTTCCCAGACGACCACAAACTAACTCTATACCAGACCTTCTCAGTTGCTGGCTCTGCTCAACACTTAAATACTGAGCCTGAACCAAACACAGCCTTCACTGTCAATAAGAAAAAGCCTGCCCCATAAGGTTTATATGACGTTTTATTTATTTTTTAAAATATTTTATTTACTTTTTAAAAAAATAATCTCCACGTCCAATGTGGGGCTTGAACTCACATGCATTTTAAAAACAAACAACAGCAAGATCTAGCAGAAGAGGAACCAGGAACTAAAAATAGAATCAGAGAGAAATGGCATCAAAGTAAAAAAGCCATTTATTCAAAAATTTCAGTTTATCTCATTAGCCTTCCTGTTACATAAGGATAATTCCATTTTCTTTCCGATTTTTTCTGAAATTTATATTTATTTATCGCACCATTTAGAAGGGAAAATGTTTTGTTCTGGAAGTACTTCAGTTAACATTTCTCAGTACTAATTTTATATATAAATAAACCATGTCTTCCTTGTTTAAGGTATATGAATAAGAACTGTTATAATCAAAGGTCAGTTTATTTTGGAAATATCTCCCTCTTGAGGGCATTATTATTTATGCAACAGGATGTTGTAAACTTGAGTGCTCTGCTATACACTGGGGGGTGGAAACTGTCTGTGTTCATCAAACGGAGGCGGGGTTACTAAACAGCAATACAGGCCTATCTACACCCACTTCTTTACATACAGATGAGGAGACTCAGGAGGCAGAGGGGGGTTGTCCAAGCCGGTAGTCAGCAGAGGCAGAGCTCTCAACCCCCAGATCAGTGTTCCTCCAACACCCATGCCTGACCATGGCCTTGTGCAGGGAGGAAGTAGCCCAGCCTGAGGGCAGGGGAAGCACTGGGTGAGGACTGAGAGGTGTGATCCTGGGCTACATACAATGCTGCCATTTATAAAGGGCTTTCTCTTCTTCTTTTTTGACCCATCAGCAGCCCAGTTTGGCAGAATATTACCTTCCCCATTTTGCATCTGAGGAAACTGAGTCTCAGATGAGCTAGCTGGCCCAGGATCACACTGTGTCATCCCCCTATCAGTCCTCACCCATGTGTATACATGCAAGCAGGGGAGGGGGAGAGAGAGAGAGAGAGAGAGAGAGAGAGAGAGAGAGAATCTTACGCAAGCTCATGCTCAGCGTGGAGATAGCACCGGGCTCGCTCCCACGACCCTGGGACCATGAACGTATATCAAGAGTTGGTCACTCAACTGACTGAGCCACCCCGGCACTCCAGGTTTTTGGTATTTCTATTTCGAAACACAACATAGTAAGGTTCTTCTTTAAATTTCCCAAATATAAACTTATGGTGTTAAATATGGTTTTTAAGACATGCATGCTCCTTGAGAGTAGCATATGCCCCCTCCCCCACATGGTGTGGTACAAGTTTTTCTCTGCCTTCGATTTCTGGGATTCAAAAAACCAGACCTGGGAATCAGGAATCTACTATCTCAATTATGATTAATTGGATTTTTCCCACCAAGGGAGGGATCTATTAACATCTTTTCCTATCTCCCTGAGGCAGAATGGTGAATTACACAGATCCTAGGCATGTCACAAACATTTGGTCATTGGTTTCTATTCTGCCAGGCCCTGTCCTGAGAGCTTATGGGTACTTAAATGTGCTTTCTGTACTCAGAGCTCAGATCTAATTGGGGAAGCAAAGGTAGGAACTGACAACCATAGGTCAGTGTGGTTAGTGGATGACAGGGACATAACAAGGTGCTTTGGAAGCACCCATACCCTGCGGGGAGAAAGGTAATCCAGAAACGCCTTCTGGAGGAGGGGACTGACCTTGAGCTGTCTTTAAGGAAGGATGGGAGTTAATGGGGAAGAGGAAAGAGAAAGGGATTCTAGGCACCAGTGGCTACTATTCATTGGGGGCCTTCTCTTTCAGAATCTTCACATTCCAAATCTCATTTAATCTCTATAGCCATCCTGCAAATTGCTATTCTTTCCCTTTCACAAATCAGAAAACCATGGACGGAGAATGATACCTATGGTCACACAGCTAGTAAGTTCCAAATCAGAACTTGAACCCAGGCCTGTTTGATTTCAATGCTCATGCTCTATAAATGGCTCAGTGGAAAAGGTTTCTAAACTTCTCTCTGCCAGGCAGTCCTTTCTTGCAGTGATGCACATTCAACTGGCTCCATTCAGTTTCTTAGGAGAATCAAGCTTTTTTTTTCCTGCCTGACACCCACCAATTGGCCTGAAATCAATCATGGGAGCTGGCCCACTGCTTGGAAGGAACAGTATGGAAGACTCCTCATTTGATCACCCCTATACTTTTCATGTAGGCATGAAACAAGCTTTTAAAATGGACTTCTTACCCTTTTCTCTCCGTTTCCAGCTGAGGTCCCCCAAACTGAGGAAAAAACTAAAAATATGCCCATTTTCCAAAGGGAGGTGTTTATAATCTCTGCAGAGCTTACAAAAGAGATGCTCCAATTCCAGTTGGGGAACCCTTAGTTCACTATCTGGTTGCAGGACATATGAGAAGTTGAAGACTCCGGGATGTCTGACTCATTCTTGAGAAATGAAGGCCAAACACAATGGCCAGAGCAGCTTACCTGCAGCAGTTGAGCGCTGAGATGTATGTTTTCACAAATGCAGGGTTATATACAATGACTGTTTCTCCTGAAACAGATATGGTCTGTGGGGAAAGACCAGGCCTCAGCCAAGATTTTGTCCACTTTAGAGAACTACTTGGAAGAGAGATGGGACCTCAAAGGAAAAGAATCTGTGTAGAATGGGCCACCAAATACTCAGCGGCTGCGGGTAGTAAGGGAAAAGTCTAGGAAATGCATTGTCCAGGTCACAACTGTTGCAACTAAAGATTCTCAGTGATAAATCTTTGAAAAATTTAGAAATGTATCTTTCAAGAGAAAGAAAAAGGTTTAAACTTTCTTCTTGTCCAGAGAGACACACCACCAAATCATAGCTCTTAAGTCAGAACTTTTCAAGATGTAAATGGACATTGTTGAGAAAGCAAAGAAAATTGAACATGAATTGGGTATTACAAATGTAAGCATTAAGTACTTAAAATGTTAATCATTGTTAATTTATTGGGTTTGATAATGGTATTATGGGTATGGTTTTATCCGCTAAAACTATCAAGCCAGATAAAGAGGTAAACTGGGGCAAGCTTAAATTACTAGCAATAGAGTTTATTCAGAGCAGAGGAAGTGCAATTTGGAAAATGTATGCCTTAGAGGATACAGGTGAGTCTGTTTGGGGTGGACTGTATGTGTAGAAAGTGCAAAAAGGGCGGAGTCCAGCCAGAGTCCATGCGGCAAGTTCATTGGTTTGAGGAGGGGCAGGGTTTCTTGGTGGATGTTCATTGGTCAGAAGATAAGCTGCAGTCTTCTGTAACTCAAGCCTTTACAGGAAATCAATCTCTCAGTTCTTAAGTTTTCTTTTCCTGAGGGTACACATGTGAGATTCTCCATTTCATTTCCTTTGGTTCTATTTTAGATTGCGATTCTTTCAGGAAACATACATACTGAAATATTTACAGGTAAAATGATATAATGTCTAGGATTTTCTTTTAAATATATACTGGTAGTGCTTTTTTCCCTCAGTATGAGTTTTTGTTACATGGATATGTTAACTTTGTAAACATTTGTTGTCTTTTACACATATGATTTGTGCACTTTTTGTGTATAAGTTCTACTTCAAAAATATTACAAAACGTTTAACTTGTTGGATTTTTTAAACTTACAAGTAATACAAATAGATGGTTAAAAATTCAGTTCTTACTTAAAGGGTATGCAGTGAAAAGTATATCTTCTCCCTGACCCCTCCCAACCAGTTTCTTCTGTCAGACGCAATAACTATACCAGTATTTATCTGGAGCTAATTTTATACATGTGTAAACATATGTGCAAGCATATCTTGGGGATAAATCCATGTCAATATACACAGATTTTCTAACTTTTAAAGTTCTATGCTATTTTACCATGAGCATTATCATACTTAATTTGACTAGTCACTTAGTGCAGGACCTTATTAGGTGGCTTACAGTTTTTGTGACTCTCCATAGTGTTTGCATAACTGTCCTTGACTCAGGTCTTAGTACTTATGGATTTTGAATTAATAGATCTGGCCAAATTGTCCTCCTAGATGTTTGCACTAATTAACCTCTGTTTCCACCTGGACCAGCCAGTTCATCTGAGACTCGGTTTCCTCACATGCAAAATGGGGAAGATAATATTCTGCCACATTGGGCTGCTGATGGATCAAAAAAGAAGAGAAAGCCCTTTATAAATGCCAACATTGTACTTAAAACTGGCCTTTCTGGCATTTAACTTATCCAAGCACACTAAAGCTGTAAATGTAGATAGATAGTGCGACCACCTCAGCAGAATCACAGAAATGATTTCCAGACAAGTAGGAAAATGAATGCTAATCCAGACTTCCTGAGTACTTTTAATCAGAGGTAGCCCTATAAGTGGGTAGCCATATGGGAAGAAGAAAAGTTACATTGAACTCACTTTTCAAATTGTAAACCAGGATACATTCAAAATAGAACATAAAGTTTTTTATTTTATTTTTTTAATGTTTTTAAATTTATTTTTGAGAAAGAGAGAGAGAGACAGCTTGAGCAGGGGAGGGTCAGAGAGAGAGGGAGACACAGAATCTGAAGACAGGCTCCAGGTTCTGGCTAGCTGTCTGCATACAGCCCGACACGGGGCTCGAACCCACGAACTGTGAAATCATGATCTGAGCGGAAGTCAGACTTAACTGACTGAGCCACCCAGGCACCCCAGACTTAAAGTTTAAAAATGAAACCATACAAGCACTAGAAGAAATCATGACTTCTTCTATAACTTAGAAATGGGGAAAACTTTTCCAACCATGGCTCAAAATCCTGAAGTAATGAGTAAAAGATTAATAGATTTAATTAGATAAAAATAAAAATAATGCTTCTAAAGCAACAAAAGCAAACACCATAGATATGGGGAAGAGACAAATGACAAACTCTAAAGAAACCATGCAACATACATCACAGACAAGCGTTTAATAGCCTTAATATATAGGGAGCATCTAAAAATAGTGAAAAGACAAAGAATTCTTTGTGTGTCCTAGAACGGGCATCCCACAAAAAAAGAAATGTAAATGGTCCTTTATTAACTTATTAAGTGACATTCATCCTCGCTTATAAGATAAATGAAAATTTAAACTATCCTGAAAACCATGTCTCACCTATCAGATACACCAAAAATCCCAAAATGGACAACTAATGCGTTGCTAAATGCATGGCAAAATGGACATTTTCATACACTGCTGGTAGGAAAGATAGTGTGTGTGAGCAGGGGGTATAAAATGGTACAAGCTGCCTGGGGGATATTTGGCAATATATACTGATATTACACATTCGTTTCTCTTTTGATGTGGGAGTCTCGCTTCTAGGAATCCATTCCAAAGATTTAACCTCAAAAATAAGAAAAGGCATGTGCTGGAGGCTTTTCATTGTAGGACTAATTATAGTAGCAAAAGTTTGGAAGCAATTCAAATGCCTATCAGTAGAAAACTGGTTAAATAATCTATGCTACGTCCAGATAGAAGTGATGGACTCCGGCATACTATTAAGTGAAAAAAGGTAATGTATGGTAAATTATCACTTAAATAATGGTATATACCTTTTTTAAAAATGGATGGCTAAACCGTACATTTTTTCTTAAATGGCTCCCTGCAGGGGGAGGGAGGAAATGGGATAGAGAGGACTAATACAGGAACTAGGCTTCTTCTTTTTTGCAAGTTTATTTATTTCGAGAGAGTGTGTGTGAGCAGAGGAGGGGCGGGAGGATGGGGATGGGGAAGGAGGATCCCAAGGAGGCTCTGCATGGTCAGCACAGAGCCCAGTGCAGGGTTTGAACTCAAGAACCGTGAGATCATGATCTGAGCCAAAATCAAGAGCCGGGTGCTTAGCCGACTGAGCCACCCAGGCGCCCCTAGTCTTCTTTAAATATACTTTTAGACTTTGGAAACTTGTAAACATTTTACAGAATTATAAAACACAAAAAGATTTTCAGTAAACTTTTTAAAATCAAAAGTAAAATGAAACAAAGGAACCTATGTGTCAAGTTTTTGTCCAAATCAGAGCAATGAATCATTTCCAGTGACTTTAAAACACAGGACTTTGTTCATTCCTAGTGGAATATACAATAAGGACAAAAAGAACTGCAAAACAGTCTCAAATTGCAAAATACTTATATTATGGTATTATTGTATTAAGTAATATTGGTATTGCTTTTTGGTAACTATTACATGTGTATTATGAGGTAAAACAAATAAATACTTGTGTTGGTAACACTGAAATTTTCAGCATAGAGAAAGGAAACAGGACTATACAGTAGATGAGGTAAAAACTGTCATGCTAAATTTGAATTAGAAGTATCAATATAAATTTTATTGAGTATTTTGAAGAATATGTTTTTTGAGAGCCAGCTGCATACTGCGGTATCAGAAACACTTGTCTTTGTGAAGCTTAACACCAGTGGAGGAAGAGAGGGTGAAGTAAAATGTATGGGACATGATAAATACTATGAGAATAAGGAAGATCGGGAATTAAGGAAAAAGGAGTGTTGCACTTGTAAATAGGGTCAGGAAAGGCTTTACTGAGAAGGGCTCCGAGTAAAGACCAAACTAGCCAGCTGGGGGAGAAGCATCCAGGCAGCCAGAGGGACAAGCAGAATAAGCCCTGATGCAGGGGTGCCTCTGGTATATTCAGAAACAATAAGGCCTCTGTGATCGGAGCTGAATGTGTGGTGGGGAGTAGAACGAGGTGACCCCTCTGAAAACCATTCTCCACAACACAAAGACCTTTTTCCAAAGTGCGGATCGCATTGGATCACAATGCTGTTGACTTAAAATTCAGTTGCCTCCCATGGCTCTCAGGATAACAAGAAAACATGGGTTTCTGTCCTTCATGTACTGGTTTCTATCTACTTTTCCAAATTGTTCTCAGAATCACCACTCTGTTCCAGATGGACTCTGTACTAACTAGATTCTCAATGTCCAGAGAATTTTACCTATGCTGCTCTGCCTGAAGCATCCTTCTTCCTTTACCCAGGTAATACGGTGTCTGTTCTAGGTTAGCTCAAATACTTTGGGTTACCTTCCTTGACTGAATCAAATCCCTTTTATAAACTCCTTTCTTCTGTTGTACTCAACAGTTTTTATGAAATTATTGTCAGTTTCCCTCACCGTACGAGAGTAGGCGATTTTCACTCCCTTGTATCCACAAGGCTCAACAAAGGAAGCACAGTAGGATCTTGATAACTATTGGCAGAAAAAATAAACAACTCAAACAAGGCTGTTAGGTTATTACTACTGTCTGGAAAAGAACAAAGGAATTGTACTAGGGTATAGGTTAATAATGTTGGGAACCACTTCAACAAGTTCTTAGTAATCAAGAGAATACTTTTTTAAATCTGAAGTGGGCTCTGCACTGACAGCCGCAAGCCTGATGTAAGGATCAAACTCCCAGATCAGTGAGATTCTGACCTAAGCCAAAGTCAAGACACTAAACTGATGGCGCCACTCAGGTATCCTTTTTCAAATGCCTGAGAGCGGAGCAGTGGAGGAGCAGGGAGGACAGAGGATCCCAGGCAAGGCCGCATGCCGACAGCACAGCTTCATGTGAGGTTCAAACTCAGTCGTGAGATCATGACCTGAGCTAAAGTCGGACACTTGACTTAGCCACCCAGGTGCCCCAAGAGAATTAACACTCTTAAAACTATCCCAACATTTCTGACCCAATTAAGTAAATCTGTACATCAGGTTAACAGTCAAGGTGTTATTTTACAAGATTTTACTGGTACAGGGCCCATGTTCCAAGTACTTGAGGTACCACCTTCAGGTTAGAAGTAGAAGATGCACATTCCTTGGGACCACTGGAAAACAAGAAAATTGATACGGCTCTAGAAACCCCCTCCCAGTATTCGTACCTCTTGCAATCTCAATTCTACCAAACCATTCTGCTTTGCTCAAAGACTGCTTTATTTGGGGGAAAGTGTCCATCCACTGAGAACTGATCAATAAACAGCCACTTTTAGACTTACCAGTGACGAGGCATGAATGAGGGGACAAGATTCTAACTCGCTAAGTAAATTATTCAGACAAGGAACACAAAAGCAGATTTAGGAGGTAAGAGATTAAGGGTTCTGACTTGAAGGTTTTGAGCTCATAGTACCTACAAGGCATCTGGCTGGAGATGTCAAGGAGGCAATTAAACACAGGTTTAGGGCACTGCCATGCTCAACCATAAACATTTTTAAGCCAATCAGGAGCCAGCACCCCCTGAAGCAGAGGGCAGAAGTGCTTCAATAGTGAGCATGTATATGCAAGAACTAGTCTAGGCACTCAGAATTGCCATTTTCAAAATGTACAAAAATGTTTTAGACTGTCAATTTAAAACATTTCATCCAGTAGTTCTACACAATACTGTCCCCTTCATGATTTTCTTATACATCACTACATACTTTAACTTGAGAACATCCTTAAAAGAAAATAAAACTTCAGAAATCCTGAAAACCTCCACTAGCTATAGGAAATTTAAAACAGAAGAGGCAGAAGCTTAACTTATAGTGCACAATGCTTTTATTCACCAAAACACTAGAAGTCCATTTCTAGATGTTTCTTTCTTTTGCATGCGTCATCTGTTTTATTAGCAAGCAATCCCCTGTAAGGGGCAGGTTCATCTAGTCTTCAGAGTCAGACCCGTCCTCATCTTGACTAATCTGGAAGTAACGAAGTTCGTAAGTCTCCTTGTCAGATGCAACCACACGAAGCCAATCACGAAGATTGTTCTTCTTAAGGTATTTCTTGGTAAGATATTTCAAATACCTGTAAAATAAAAACATGAATTTTATTAAGAAATGTAATTATCTACCATGCAAAAATTGTTATGTACGATATGCAGTTGTATTCATCTTCCATGTTCCTTCCAAAATATTTCCTTTGTATCAAACATTGTGCAAGGTTGCTGGGGGCAGAAGAACTGGGCAGCCTCTCAACGTCAACTAAGCATCAGCTGCTGTCCCACAAACACTATCCCCCATCTCTCTACGATAAACATCCTTCATGTTGAAGCTATGAAGAGAGCCACAGTAGCTTCCTCTTTGATTTTACTGCCATAACAACGTTTTTAAATTAAATATATAATTTCATCAGGGTGCATGGGTGGTTCAGTGAGGTAAACCACTGGCTTGATTTCGGCTCAGATCACATCAGGGTAGTGGGATTGAGCCTGGTGGAGCCTGCTTAAGATTCTCTCTCCCCCTTTCTCAAAACAGACCAACTTAAAGATTCTCAGCACACCTGCAGCTAGCATAAGGCTCAGTTCTTATAAAAGCTTTCAGCATGGTCTCATTTCATCCCTCCAGCCACTCTCTTCCATTTCTACACTCTGGTTTCTGAACCACCAAGCATTCCTCAAGCTTCTGTTTTTCTTTCTTAATGCTCTTCCCTTTGGCAGGAAGACCTCATTCCACAGGCAACGTTGCTAACTCAAGTTCTCTGTAAATCCTTGCATTCTGTATTATGTGCATGCTTAGAAGATCCTTGAGAATACTAATATGCGTGCCTACTTCAGTCCCAGCCACTACCTACCACCTTCCTTCTTCTCATTAGGCTTGTAGCCTTCAGCTTCCACCACCAGTCATTTTCAGCTACAGGAATGAATTCCCTATCTGCAGGTCTCACTCCAGCATCTCATTTAGATGGAAGACTTCCTTACCCATGGTATCTAAGAACACCAGCCCTGAAACCCTCTTTTATGTTTTTACACAGCACTTATCAACCACTTAATACCGCATTTCATTGTCTCCACTAGAATGTAAGCTCCTTTGGTGGTAGGTACTCGGGTTCTTGGCTCACTGCTGGGCTATCCAGTCCTACAACAGCACTACCATGTAAACTTGTTGAATGAATTAAATGTTAATTTAAAATGTTACATTTGGCTGCCTGCCTCTACTAAACAAACCACCAAAACCTTAAAATTATATCTATGAAAACATTTACATAAGGCAAATTGACACATTACTTTCAAGTTACACGTTAGGTAAGTTTCTTGCAACATATTCTAACAGTAAAGCATCTAACATCCTTAAAGTTTACATAGACTTTGGATTTCAGGGACTATAATGCACTGGTCAGGAGCCTGTATGTAACTTGTCTATATTCCAGCAGTTAATTACACTTACTGACCACCAGCCTATGTAATTGGCCCAGTTACTGAATGTATTTTCCATTCACATAGGCGATTATTATTAGGAAGTTGAAAACACTTCTGTTGTGCACCTCTGAACTTATCAACACATCTATCCTTGCATATGAAAACACTAGGATTATGTATTCTGTAACATTCACAATTACCATCATTTCACTAAAATATTATGGGAAACAAATACTAACCTTTTAGAGAACTGTTTCTCAGAAACAACTGTGATTTTATTCTTGAAGCGTTCAATGTGAACAACATTCCCCAGATTTCCAGTTTTTCCATTGACTTTAACCTTCTCCCGTAGAAACTGTTCCTATTTTAAAACAGGAAAAATGCAAAACTAGGGAAGAAAACCCTAGATTTTCACTAGGGAAGGTACCCTAGGAATAGAACTTAGGTTAAAAATCAAGAATTACATACTTAAATCATTAAGCACTGTATCACAATGATAAAAACAAGCCAAACAGAGTAATACTTACAAAATTTCCAGAATCAAAAATTCCATCTTCTACTGGATGAGTAAGGTCCAAATTAAATTTCCATGTTGACTTCTTAGGCTTCTTGTCTTTCTGCTAGATAGTTAACATAATTAGGACTCTTCAATTCACTTACTTTTATGCAAAACTTTAAAAATCTGTTATCAGCCCACAGATGTAGTGTGCTGTGATGTCAGATCATGAGATAGTGCAAAAACAAACAAAAGAAACAAAAAAAACCCCCCAAACGCTGATTTATCTACTGGATATGCATTTTTTCTTAGCCAGTTTGTCTGAATAGGAGTACACTCTTTGATTTAAACCAGGTTTTTGTGAAATCCAATGGTAATTCTCCCTGTTCACCATGCAAATGTCTCAAAAGTGCAAAGCTCAAAGAATGAAGCATATGGCTAGGCACTATTAGTTCTCTTCATTGAGAATCAAATTCCAAAAAATCCTATATTTACCATCAGAAAAGATTAATAAGAGAATCAATCTACTTACTGTAAATTAAAACTAAAACACCACCTGGGGTTGGTTTGAACCCCTAACCAAGTCCACTCTGTTCCAATTATCAAGAAATGTTTTATCGGCTTTATTTTCCAAGTCACTGATGTTCAGTTTTAAATTATCAGGTATTATTTACGATAGGCCAGGCCCTATGGTAAACAGGTAGCATACATCACTCTGCCCAAGCTCAAAAACAGGATACTCTACCCACTCAAGTCTAGAGAATTAAATCATGGTGTTATAAGAGAGAGGAAGGAGACATGTAATCCAGTACTATTCTTTAATTTAAAAAACATATATAACTTTAGTTTGCCATACCCCAAACTCAGAATATCACCTAATCGGGCTGTGTTGCTGTGGCCACTATCAATATACATTTGGACAACGTACTAAACACAGACAAGTAAGTATTTCTCAGAGGACGCCATTTCCAAATTGGATCCACCTAAATGGATACTAAATACTAATGCCAGTTTGCTTTTAGGTAGACGAGTAACTTGTACCAAAAAAAACCCCCTCCAAAACTCAGACCTGGTTAAATTGTCGACGTATAGCTACCTTTCTAAATGCTCCGTAGAGTGGTTTTTAAGATCTGATTCCCTTGTTCATTAATGACGTAACTAAAATCTTTTCACGCTTTTTTATCTGCCTAAAGTCGTGACTTCTGCGTTGTAAGTAAACTCCTTTATTAATAAAGACAATTCCTCCATAACTTGGTTATAAAGTTCTCTGAACTTCTGTAAGCCTGGGAGCTCCTTCTGCTGACAAGGCTGTCAGACCGGCCCGATTACCCACATTTCTTCCCGGGTGCAAACGAATAGCATAGCATCCGCACCACCAGAACGGAGATTGAAAAGAAAATGGCCCAAATGCTGCCCCACTACCCCGTTCGCCGTCGTGCCTCCTCCTTTCTGGCGCTGCCACAACCACCCATCCCAAGCCAATTCCGGACCAAGCTCGAACTCTCCTAGACCGCATGGCAGTCGCCAGGAGTCTCGGAAAAAAACTCATTATCTTAGCATCGTGCTTGTGTTCCCGACCTAGCCTCCATTTCTACAATTCCTTTATCTCGAATGAGAGGTGCCCAATTCGCAAAATATCTGTAGATGTAAAAATCATTTACACAGGAGTAACACGCGGCTACCAAGAGAAGACTCACTCACCGGCGCCATCTTGAAAGCCAACCTCGGGATCAGAGAACGCGACAGGCGTGCGACGTATATTTATACCAAAACGTGCTGCGTCACGCGCTGAGAGCGTAAACGCACTGCCTCCCGGAAGAGAACGCGGGGAGGCCGGTAACCCAGGAAACCGGGGCGTGGCCGGGGGAAGGATACGCTTCCTACGCAGTCTGTTTTCCCGGGAGCGCCCGCTAGCGGCCGTGGTAAAATAATTCACGATTTTCCGCTAAAGACAACACTAGTCCCTGGACCCCAGAGGTCGCTCCCAGATAAACTCTGCCGAGGGATTCAGGAATCATCTTTCATTGATCACTTAGATCTTCTTTCCAATCAGGGCAAGGCAATGTCTCAGGTTGCTTTGGGATCTTCTGTCTTATATTGTAATTACAAGCATCCAGAGAAAAAGTTATTTTATATTTATGTTTCATCTATGAGTCTTGTTTTCTAAATGACTGTTGAGGGAAATAAGCATCTTCCAGGGAGCCAAAATAAATTAGGTTCTTGAGGGGGGAAAAAGCTTCTAAGAGAAAAAAGAAAGATTGCTCTCGCTTGTTCACTTGTTGAGTGTGAATTAATTTTATCATGGAGTTTAGTTAGCCCTGTGTAGCAATTAAGATAGAGTCACTCTTGTGAAGCAGAACTTAGGTCAAGCAGTGAGGTAAGCAGCCAAGGGCACTGCGGGTAAGACCACGTATCTTCCAAGCCAGTACAGTTGATGGCACCAAAACTGATAACTAGCTGAACCAGAGGAGGTCTGGTTGAATCCCGTTAAAAAAGGAAGGATTTTTGCAGTCGACTGTCAAGACTTTCCAAATGCTGATCCTTTCATCTCTGACCACACCAAAATGGTGACTGCCCTAAAGGCTTTTCCCAGATGACTCAGGGCAGAACAGAGATCCTTCACTGGAACATAGTAAGCAGCAAGTGCGGAGAGCTGATCCGGACCTGAGGGAGGCATTATCATAACTGCACACTCAGAAAATGACTGCAAGTTTGGTTCATGAATTTCCTACCTCTTGTTTTATCTTGTGTGCTTTTCTTGTGCTGTAATGTGTGTGATGGGTAATAAACCAAGTTAACACAAAATGTCTTTGAGTTTGGAATCCTGAATCTGATTTATAATTTAACCTTTATGATTGAATAAAGCTAACATTATGGAAAGACACAACTCACGTGTGCACCTTCATAGCATCCTCTTGATACCCTAGGGCTCTTGACTTCCATCCAAAATGCCTCCCAATTAAAGTTCAACCAATTCTTGCTGAGACTTAACTACTAAAATGCATAAAGCACATGGGGGTGAATGTGGGGTGGGGACAGTTTTGATGACAAAAGGGAAAAATAGCCTTTGAACTTTGAAGAATTGTAAGTTGACATCTGATCAGAAAAGTGACAACCTTCTCAATGATTTGCAATTTGTTTTATGGAAGTGAAACTATCACATTGGGAATCAGAAGTAGGGATGGGGTGGACTTTTGTTGTTAATTCCAGAAAAGTTTCTAGAAAGTGACAACTGCGTATATTAAAAAAATTTTTTTAATGTTTATTTTTGAGACAGAGAGAGAGACAGAATGTGAGCGGGGGGGGGGGCAGAGAGAGAGAAAGAGAGAGAGAGAGAGAGAGAGAGAGGGAGACGCAGAATTAGAAGTAGGCTCCAGGTAGCACAGAGCCTGACAGAGGACTTGAACCCATGAACCATGAGGTCATGACCTGAGGTCAGATGTTCTACTGATTGAGGCACCCCGGCGCCCCTATTTTTTATGACAGTAGTTAGTCATAGTGGAAGCTATGCTTTAATGAAGCATACAATGTGTGGGATCTCACTATAAGTATTGAATTTCTAGGAGAAATGCATTTCAAGAAGATATTTTTTGGTCATTTGCCTCAAGAACCAGAATTTCTTCTTTAAAGATTAAGGGGAAAAAAGGCAATTGGCATTTTCTCCTCAAGGGCTGCTCAGGCTATAGAGCAGAAATGATCCTTGCACTATTGGGTATTTTGAAAATAAGCCATTAATTGATACACTATTTTATTTCTGTTGTTTTTGGCAAACTTCCATGTTATGACTAAAAAAACAAACAGAACAAAACAAAACAAAAAAACCCCAAAAAACCTTTTAAGAACTATTAAGTCATTTGTACAAAGAAGATATTAAAAATGTGCTTCAAACTAGCTAGTAATCTCGAAATAATTAAATTGAAACCATAGTGGACAAAAAGGCTTCTCTAATGTTTTAATCCTAAAAAGAATATTAACTAGAAATGTGCAGATGGTAAGATTAAATATTGTAAGTAACTTAGTACTTCTCTAGTTTTACACAGGCGGTATGAATGCAATGCCTGTCAACACCCCCTCCCAGATAGTTCTTACTTTGAAATGGATTCTAAAAACATATGAATTAAATGTCTGAAAAGAGTCAAGAAAATTTAGAACAATAAGGGGAAGTTACCTTTCCAGTTATTCAAACATAAGATAGTGTAATATATAATAAGATTTATTTCTAATATAAACTTCAATCCTTTGATCTACATGATTCTGGAGTCTGAATAGATCAATAAAATAAAATATAGGGGCACCTGGGTGGCTCAGGTAAGCACCAGCTTCAGCTCAGGTCATGATCTCACAGTTCGTGGGTTCGAGCCCCGTGTCAGGCTCTGTGCTGACAGCTAGCTCAGAGCCTGGAGTCTGCTTCAGATTCTGTGTCTCCCTCTCTCCCTGACCCTCTCCTGCTCACACTGTCTCTCTCTGTCTCTCAAAAATAAATAAAAGACATTAAAAAATAAAAAAAATAAAATATAGAAGGATGATATGGCAGATTAGATGGAGAAATTTCTCCATATGTAGCCACCTTTAAAAAACTGGCTAAAACAGTGTTATATGTACTTTCTAATGTATGATCCAGTTGGTTGAAAGTAAAAAAATTTTGGAGGAGGAAATGACAAGGCATGCTAATGTAACTTTGGGACTAGGATCAGCTCTGCTCAAATAGCATGAAAAAACTTCAACCTAAAAATGTTCTTTAAAGAGTGCTTGGACTGGTAGTGCTAGGCAGAAGCAAATGCAAATCCTATCTGTGTAGATGCACTTTAGATCCAGGCACAAAGGATTCCCTGAGATAAACTTACAGAAATATGAGTTGACAATTTTTTTTAAATCACTAAATACATGGGGAGAGAGAAGGATGCAAAACTTGAGAGACTATTGAATATTGAAAAGGAACTGAGGGTTGAAGGGGGAGGGGGAGGGGGGGAAAGGAGGTGGTAGTGATGGAGAAGGGCACTTGTGGGGAAGAGCACTGGGTGTTGTATGGAAACCGATTTGACAATAAAATATTTTTAAAAAATAAATCACTAAGTACAAAAGAAAACAAGTTACTATGAAAGAAAATCATCCCCCCCACCAAAACTATAAAATCAAACCAATATATACTGGAATTACATAGAATATAAAACAAGTGTCTTGGATATATTTAAAAGTCATGATAT
Organism: Suricata suricatta; assembly: GCF_006229205.1. Classification (NCBI taxonomy): domain Eukaryota; kingdom Metazoa; phylum Chordata; class Mammalia; order Carnivora; family Herpestidae; genus Suricata; species Suricata suricatta. Next base: position 93,939,071 of record NC_043704.1, on the reverse strand, counting down.
TTCAAATATGGTGAGGGAAACAGGAATAATCAAATTGGCTGGGACTGAAAGAAAATAAGTTCTAGAAATTAAAAATAGAAAATTTTAGTTAGAAAGAGTGGATGAGTGAAACAGGAGTAGCCAGAGCTGCAGAGAAAATTCGTGAATGGGAAATTACTTAGAATGCAAAATAGACCAGCACTACCCATCTCCAGAAAAATATACTCCAATGACATTGTAGCACAAAGACTCCTATGGAAGTAAACTGCACAGCTTTGACAAAGGATGTGTTACAGCCCTTCTCCGCAACAACAGGGCACTGAGAGAAACTTACTACCACTGAAGAACACAGCTTTTAATCCTCCCACCTTGAATGTTCTTTGTTAAATATTTATAAATGAAAGTTAAGGGTGCCAGGCAGGGGAAATAAAAACTGACGTCACTGCTGCTTGTCTTTTACTAATTTGATTAGAGAGCATTAAACATTAAAACATTAAAAACTAAGATAAAAAAGTTTATGCTCACTCTATATTTAGGAAAACCTTAAGCGATTTTTAAAAAAATTATTTCTAACAGTTGTAATTTTAAGAAGTAAGGTTTTCCTGTTTGTGCCACAGGAATTCTGAATAATTGGTTAAACTTTAAAAAGAGAATAAGTATATTTTTTCATTGCTTATTTTCTGTCATTTTTGTCTTGTTATTTTTAGCTTGGTCTTTCAAATTATTGGCCATTTAAATTATTTCCACCTTTTCACTATTATAAACAATGCTTTAAGGAACTTTTTAAGTTAAAAAAATTATCTTAAGCCAAAAGAAATTCTCATGGAAATACAGAGAAACAAAAAAGAGAATGTATAAAAATATCTAGAATCCTATTTGCTTAGAAATAGCTTCTTAATGCTTTGGGGGCATGCATATTTGTGAATATGTATGTATAAATATAAACAATTTAGATTACACAAGTAATTATATTCATTTATTAAAATTCAATGGTACTATACATGCTTTCTGAATTAAAACACTCTTTTTAGAAAAAAATTACTGTACCTAAAATTGTAAATGTTATAAAAAATAGTTCAAAGAACACACACAGATAAATATAAAACATAAAATCTGGGCAAAGTTTATATAAATATATATATGTGATATATATGTGTCTGTATATCCTTTATCCAGATTTTTACATATTATTAACATTTTGCTCCATTTATCATTTGTTTTTCCTCTTTCTCTCCATTTATATCCACATCTATAAATTTTTGTGGGATGTTTTCTTGATAACTTTCTCATTTCTTTTATTAAATTTGTTCTGTTTAGGCTATTTCATTTTTTAATTTTTTAAATGTTTTTTAAGTTTATTTTTGAGAGAGAGACACACAGCATGAGCAGGGGAGGATCAGAGAAAGAGCGAGACACAGAATCCGAAGACAGGCTCCAGGCTCTGAGCTAGCTGTCAGCACAGAGCCTGATGCGAGGCTCGAACCCACGAACTGCAAGATCATAACCAGAGCCAAAGTTGGACGCTTAACTGACTGAGCCATCCAGGTGCCCCTGTAACAGGCCTTTTAAAAAAATTTTTTTTTAATTTGCTGGTAGATAGAAGGGTTTTCTTATTTTTCGATTTTGTTTTAATTTCACTTGGGACTGGTATCAGAATGTTATTTTAAATATTTCTGCCTTATAGAAACCACTGTTTTCTTTGTGCCCTAATTTTTTTTTTAAAGTTCCACTTGCCTTTGAAAGGAAGGCATATTCTCTAACATCAGTGTGTTAGTGATATGTACATAAAATCTCCAAGAGATTGATCTTATTGATTCCGCAGCAATTAAAATGAACTAGAGCGACAGCACTTTTAAGTGAAATTCACACACGTAATTGTGAACAAAAAAGGGGTAGACACAATCAGTGCTAGGTAGGTGAGCCTCCATTCTCCCAATTAGAATCTGGCTAGGAATCTGATGGCAGCTGAGGTTGCCAAGCTTTTCTGGCCTTTCCAAACACTGGGGCACAAGTCATTGTGATGCTGCGATGTGCCCATGGGTGTAGACAAAGATTATTTTGACTGGATCCAGAAATAACTCTCAAATTGGACATCTAGACTGATATAACCTTGTAGGTGAATCCTTTCTAGCCAATACGCACCCAGTGGTTATAACTGACCCTGTTGAATGTATCATGGGGATATAAACACACCTCATCTCGTGCTTAGCTTTGTTGCACTTCACAGAGATGCATTCTTTTCTTTTTAAGAAACTGAAGGTAATGGCAACCTGAGTCCAGCAAGCCTATCAGCACCATTTCTTTTCCCCCAACACCATTTCCTTACTTCATAACTCTGTGTCACATTTTGGTAATTCTCACAATACGTCACACGTTTTCATTATTATTATATTTGAATTGCTGAAATTTCATAAAACTTTAATGGATCAGAGGGTTGCTTTTTATGGATGAGCAAAGAAAGTGGGTTTCCTGAGATGGAGTCTACTCCTTGTGAAGATGCTGTGAAGATCATTGAAAGGACAACAAAGGATTTAGAATATAACATAGTCAGTATAGCAACAGCAAGTTTGAGGTTTGAGAGGATTGACTCCCATTTTGAAAGAAGTTCTGTTGTGGGTCTAAAATATTACCAAGCAGCATCACATGCTACAGGGAAATAGTTTATGAAAGGAATAATTAAGTGATGCAGCAGATTTCATTGTTGCCTTATTTTAATTGCTAAAGCCCCCCAACATTTAGCAACCACTGTGACCAGTCAGTAGCCATCAACACCAAGAAAAAACTCTCCACCGACGAAGAGATTATGACTTGCTGAAAACTCAGATGATGGTTAGCATTTATTTGCAATATTTTTTAATATTGAGAGAGAGAGAGAGAGAAACTGAGCCTGAGCAGGGAGAGGCAGAGACAGAGAGAGGGAGAAACAGAATCTGAAGCAGCCTCCAGGCTCTGAGTTGTCAGCACAGAGCCCGATGCAGGGCTCAAACTCATGGACCAGGAGATCACGACCTGAGCAGAAGTCAGAAGCCAGATGCTTAACTGAGCCACCCATGTGCCCCATTTGGCAATATTTTTAAATTCATGTGTGTACATTATCGTTTTAGACATATGTGATTGCACACTTAATAGACTACAGTATATAGTATAAACATAACTTAAAAAATATTTAATGTTTTACTTATTTTTGAGACAGAGAGAGGCAGAGCATGAGTGGGGAGGGGCAGAGAGAGAGGGAGACAGATCCGAAGCAGGCTCCAGGCTTTGAGCTGTCAGCACAGAGCCTGACGCGGGGCTCAAACCCACGAACAAGGGATCATGGCCTGAGCCAAAGTCAGCCGCTTAGCTGACTGAGCCACCCAGGTGTCCCTAAACATAACTTTTATATGCACTAGGAAACTAAAAAATTCACCTGAACCACTTTGTTTCGATATTCACTTTATTGCAGTGGTCTGGAACCAAACCTGCAATCTCTCTGAGGTATGCCTGTAGATGTTATGTTTATTTATTTCTAATGTTTACTTCATTTTAGAGAGAGGGAGAAAGAGAGAGAGAGAGGAGAGAGGAGAGAGAGAGGATGTGTGTGTGTGTGTGTGTGTGTGTGTGTGTGTGTGTGTGAATGGGGAAGGAGCAGAGAAAGAATCTCAAGCAGGCTCCACCCTGTCAGTGCAGAGCCTGACATGGGGCTTGAGGCTGGGTCTCATGAACCATGAGATCATGACCTGAGCCTAAACCAAGAGTTGGATGCTTAACTGACTGAGCAACCCAGGCTCCCCTGCCTGTAGATGTTTTAAATTCCCAGTGGAACATACACTTTAGTTAGGCAGTCTGAGTTCTAAATGTGGCCAATTCCACAGGACACCTCCTATTTGGATAGAAAGTTTAATTAAAAGGTTGGGGATGGAAGAGGGATTAAGATAGGCTGACACATAAATAATTAGCCTTTTCATGCTTCTTTTTTCCCTCCCATGCCTCCCTCTGGGAGACTAGGCTACCGGTATTTGCAAATGGCAAAAAAAAGAGTGGGGCTGAGAGCCGAAACACTAATCTGGTGCTTCTCTTACTGTACCACTAGTTTGCTGGTTTGGGAAGGTTAGGGATATCAGTAATATTGGCTATGGATATGAGGTCACAACTGCCATGGTGGTCTTTTGACAAGGCTCAAATGTCAGGGAGTGAGAGATGTTTGAGAATGGTCTAGTGTGTAAAAAGAAGAAAGGGTTGAGTCAGCTAGGGATGAAACTGCCCAGATGGTGTTGATTACACAAAGAACTGGAAGAAGGATGAAGGGTTTGCTTCAGGGATTCATCACACCATTCACATCACTGTGGAGAGAACAGCAATGCTGGTAAGGAAGGAACACCTCAGACATGGGGTGGGGGGAGGGGGCATCGGGGGTGGGGGGAGCAGGGGTAGGGGAGGAACCATTAACTGCCCTTGCATTAAATATCTCTGGAAGAAGGCAAGAAAAAGGGTGAAGATGGAAAGAGGTTTTTACTCTTGTAACTACAGAATTTTGAACCCTGGGACTATTTCACATATTTTAAAACTATTAAAAATTTAAAATGAAAACAAAACTGTACCTAAATCTGGAACTAAACTTTAAAATCAGCGTTCCCAGCTATTAAGCTAGGGTACTCTCTAGTAAGGATCCAGAATATAAAAACAATAAAAACAAGTTAGATTTTCATTTAACAGTGATCAACTCAAAAATCCATACTATTTTCTAGTATAAAAATGGTTTTAGGAATGTATATGTACAAGAATAGGGCAGGCTGTTAAGTTAACTTTATTTTTATTTAATACAGTTGATGAAGTTACCAGACAAATAAATTTTAATGTAACAAAAAGTTATAATTGATGTATATCATCTACAATGTAAGTGGTTTTAATAATTTAGTATACTCAAAGACAAATTTTGAATTTTACCCATATTTGAAATGTAAAATACACAATTATCATACCCATACTACAGATCTTATAATTTCAAAGTTTTAGCTAAAACAGGAGTCTCTGTAGATAAAAGGCAGGAATTCTCCTATACCCAAGACAAATAAAATGCGTTACTAATAAAGTGCCTCTGGATTAGACAATGCCATTTCAACTATTTCCTTTCTGGAGAGGAGAACACCAGTATGTAATAATATGGAACTAACCATTTTCATCATACTAGCATAGAACTAGTGATGTGCATTACAATTTGCAACAAGCACAAGAGTGCTCATTTATAGTAGGTATTAACCATAATAAAGAATTCCTTTCAATAAAGATCACAATTACGACTTATGACAAGCTATATAGTCATGACTGAATATAGTTTGGTGTCCAGAGTTTTTAAAAAATACAATCTTGAACTAAGATGAACCTAAGTCTACCATTACCAAGAAATAGTTTTAGGGACTTCATATGAGTAAGAGAACCTCTCTCTCAACTGTAAAATAGGTTTCAGTCAATTCTAAGGCGAAAGGGATAGTGGTAGTTGGTAAGTTTGGCAACAAGTATGTTTCTAGCAGGTGAAAGAAAGCCTGATATGCACTGCTTTAAGATGCATCTTTCACATAAGGAAGACATGCTAATTAGATGTAGATAGCACTTTTCAGGCACTTGACCTCACTTGGTAGTTAAGTTGATATTCAGATGTATACTTAATGGAGAAACATTAAATTATATAGTGACTTCAAGTCATGTTCTCACAGAACATCTGTGTTCCATAAGCTAAATCCAAATGTTCCCTGCTAAAATCAAATAATGATGCCATCTATCCAGTTCAGAGAAAAAAGATTTAATAGATTAAAGTTAATAGATTGAATTTTCTCAATTTTAAGGTTTTCCACAGTAAATTTTCCATAAGCTTTTGTTGTCCATTACTTGTCTGAATGCCAGGAGAAAAAAAGGCTTAAAAACTATAAAATATTATGCCTACGTAAAGTTAGAAAATTTTAAACTGTTGATCAGTTCAATATAACATAATGGTTTATGGAAATATGCTTAGAGTTTGCTCTTATACTGCTTAAGAGCCACATTTTCTCATAGTAAATTTGTTTCTGGTTCATATTATAGAATTCAGTATGTAAACATTTTCATGTACCCAAAAGAGCATTATGAATTTTTGATCTGTTGTTCCTATATATGTTTGAGAACCACTACATCTTTGTCTGGCTCTTAAAACTATCTTTGGGGTCCATGCCAAAGGAATGCTTTCAGATATATCATTAAGATTTGGGTTCTAAGATAAGACTACCAAATTCTATTCTACAATGAAAAATATATGGCAAGATTCCAGTATAGTTGTTACCAATGTTCCCATTTTTTTCTTTAATACTTAGCATATAAGTTAAGTATGTTGATGTTAAGGATTTTTTTATTTGCATGTTATCATTGTATTGCAATTTGGGAAAATTTGGCAATATACTTTCAGGCAGCTTTAAAATAATGCAACTTCAGCTCTTAGCACAAACAGTCCTGAGAACAATGCATTCAAATTACAGCTCAACTAGAAATAATCTAATTGAGAACTTTAAAGTTACAAAAACAAATTCTGGAAAGGTTGTAAATTAAAAAAAAAAGTTACATTTGAGGCACTACCAGACTACAGTACTTTTAAGAGTTGAAAGGACTTTGTAAAAAGAACAAACATCCAAAGCTGTGTGTGCATATGCACGCACTCCACATTGTGCTATAATGAAAAATTGTGTCCCCAAATTTTATAGCCTTAACATTTTATTGTAGCATCTCCTGCTAAAGATACCATGCTCCGCTGCAGGAGAGTTTTGGTAATTGTTATAAAGCATTGGTACAGAATTTTGTACCATAAATGGTAACGGATTCAAGAGCTTGGTTAGCAACAATTTCAAGTGACAGACAGCCCTTGGAGGGGAAAATGAAACATCAGAATTATGTTTATGATGCAAATACTAAGTCAAAGTAGCAATGATTTGATCTATTTTAGAGGGTATTCAACTTTGTAGTAGCAAATAAGGTGTAACAAAGTCTTCACAGTAGAAATAAAATATGGTGCTCTAGAAAGAAGCAGATATTCCACTTGTTAATATTGTATATAAATTGGTGAAATGTCTGCTGACAAAAATGGTGTATCACTGTATAATCTATCAACACTGACAGTCTACACTCTATACATGGTAACCTGTGATATTTAACATTTGCTACAAAAAAGTACAACAAATACTAGGAATCAACTTTTAATATTTCTGATGTCAAAAAGAATGAAGTCACTGCTGTTCTATGTTAAAAAATATGTTTACCTGCTTCCTTTTAATACAATTTATAAAGCTTTACTAAATGAAGTATTTTGTTCTAGAGAAACATGTACTGACTTATGTGAAAATAAACAGTCCCATATCTTTAAAATCTATACTTAAGTTATATATCAGAAGAGTATTTACACTTCATTATAGTACTTAAAATATTTATGCATAAATAGCTTTTGTCATTCAAGGTATGAAGATAGAGATGCGTTATAATTTACATATGCTTACCTCACAACTGAAATGTATTTATGTGAAGTTTGACAAGTTAGGAACAACAAGGGCATGCTAATCCAGAATTAATAGTAAATCAGAACAATAGTATGGATAACTGGGGCCCTATGAGTGACCAGTAAGCAGCACAGATTGAGAACTTTCTGGAATTCCTGTGGATAACAATGCCAACCAGTACCAAGTAAAACACACAGAGCAGACTGCTAAAAAACTAGAGAAGTATGTAGTAGGTACTTAAATGGAATACTGGAAAGAATTTAGCCTAATGCCTAATTGTGCTTCAGATGGGCAAAAGCTAAGATGTTACACTAAAATGGTTAACTATAACCTCTATATTTCTTGTGCTTTAGAATTCTCCTTGCATTTCCCTTAAAGTATCTTGGTTTCTTCTCCAAATGGGTTTGCTGAGGCCAATACAAGATTTAAAAATGTGCACAAATTAAGTAACTAAACCTTTGGGATCTCCTGTTCCTAATACTATTTTCAGTTACTGATTAGATAAGGTACAACATCATGTATGTTTTCCTCTAGTAGATAGGACCAAAGGCCTTTCAGAGGTCGAGGTATGATGAGAAAGGTCTCATAATCAGTCTTAGGGAATGATTACTGAAGTAGTGATTTTGTTCTAAGTTTAATTTCAATATAATGATTGTTATTAAGCCAAAGGTCCTTGCAAACCCTGTGACAGTGTCTAGAATCCTGGAAATAAGATATACAAAGAGAAATGTAGCTGAGTCACCTAAAACACTTTTTTAAATTATTCAGTTTGTAGAATTCTTTCCTACTTATGCTTCACACCAGTAACTGAATTAAGTACATAACAATCAGAAAAAAAGTACGTACTTCTTAAAATAAGAAAAATAATAGTTATCACAGAAAGTAACTCTTGTTCTACAATGCACTTTCACTTCACTTTAGAAAAAGCGTACATAAATTTAATAAATATTCCAAATCGATTTAAGGGATTTCCAGGTTTGCTGGACAACTAAATATTTTAATGTCAAAAAATATACTTAAAAATGGTTGGAATGGAGGGACTACTATAAATACCAACAATTTATTCAACATATTGATAAAAAGCACTGCATAGTATCCTATAATAAAGCAGGTCACTCCTTCAAATACAGAGAGAACAAAAGGAAAAAGCAAAAACATAACTAGAAAGAGACTTTCTATTTTTATGCCAACTACACAGGCCCCAAGTAGAAACCGATAGCTCTAACCAGTCTCCTGTGCCACTGCCCCCTGTACACTCCTGCTTTACAATCTGACTTGCTAGTAATCGTCAACTGGCATAGTTACAATGCCTGTCAACTATGAGCGGGCAGCAAAATCACTACGTAGAAGGTCACATCACTTCCAACAATTTGGCAAAGAAAAGTCTGACTGAGGTAATACAGGTGGTTGCACATGCCTACTAAGAAAACTGACACTTTTTGATAACACGATTTTTGTTTAAGGATTTGTGCTTGCCACACACAGACTGAAGCTCTGACAATTCCAATCCATGATCAACTTATTCTATATTAGGTCTAAAATTACTGCAGAGCAATTCAACATAAATGTGGTACTTCGATACCACTAGATGCTACATTGTCTGATTTAAAACCCTGGTTTATCTATCAACTAAAATTCAGGAATGATTTGCTGAGACAAATCACATCTGCTGAAGCCAGCTTATCTATTTCTTGTACTCACTGAAAACCACAGGAAAGTTACAGGAACGACATCTACAAAATTAAAAAAAAATACACATCTCGATGATTTTAAATTACCAATTGCCTGCAAAACTAATGAGCACAATTTCAAAACAATGTAAAAAAATGAGGTTGCTTATGAAGGCCATAGCTTTGGTGACAACTTAGACCCAAACTGTAGATCTGTGGTTGATCCAGACCTAACATTTTGTTCATGCCTGATGTTCCCGTTTACTTGCAGGGCTTTATGGCTACAGCGTACTCTTCACTCATTGCACACATAACAGACACCTAGAAGGGGAAAATGCAGGCAGAAAGTTATTTGGAAGGCAATACATATATAAGATACGTTATCGTATACTGGATATTTATGGATATTTTACACATTCTGACTTTGGAAAGAGGTATTCCAAGACCAGATAATCTACTTTCTTTATAATTTTCCAAAGTAAAATTTCACAGATTGTAGTTTTTAAGATGACTTCCAGGGAGCAGGGAGAATAAGAGCTATGAACGTCTCAATACTGAGTAGACGTTATACTTCTGAGAGTCATAGCAAAGACAAAGAGGAAATCACCTTCACACTGTCTCATTAAAAAAATTTTTTTTTACATTTATTTATTTTTGAGAGACAAACGGAGCATCAACAGGGGAGGGACAGAGAAAGAGGGAGACACAGAATCCGAAGCAGGCCCCAGGCTCTGAGCTAGCTGTCAGCACAGAGCCTGATGTGGGGCTCGAACCCATGAACCGTGAGATCATGACCTGAGCTGAAGCTGGATGCTCAGCCGACTGAGCCACCCAGGTGTCCCCATCCTTTCTCATTTTTAATAGTTCAGATGCCAGTCTTCAAAACAAATTTGGCATTGGCAGTGTCTACTTAGCAAAAAGTGAACTTTGATACTTTCTTTGGTAAAGGATCTCATGGGAAAATTGTCTCAAAGACATCAGTTTGAATTTCAGCAGTATATAAAGACTACATTTCATATTTGACATTTTTTGCTAACTAGTTTAGGCCACAGTTTTTATAAAAAGCAATCTCTCCTTGGGTCTTTACCTGTACATCTTCACCTGCATTGTATTTTCCTTCTATTTCTTTACCTAGTTCACCTTCTGGCAGCTTAAGATCCTCACGAACTTCACCGGTCTCTGTCAGCAGGGATAAGTAACCATCCTGAATACATATCAGCTATTAAAAAAATATATATATCATTTACAGTGATTAGATTATATCATTCTCTGTAATATTTACATAGTATACATATATATCCATTAATATATTCTTAGAGCTTAAAAATGTTAAACACACAAAAGCATAAACGATGTATAGACTAAAATTATAAGTTCACTCCTTCCTATACACTACCTTCCTCCAAATCTCTCTCTCTCTCTCTCGATATATATATAATATGCCCTGAAGCATTTATGTATATGTGGACAATACAAATATGGTTGCTTTAGAAAAAATAAATGAGAATCCAAGGTGATTCTGTCTCCAAAAGGCCTGCTCATGCCTCTTTTCAAGAAATTAGTAACTTGGAATAAAATCTGACGTGCCTTAGGTTGTTGGGGGGAATGGGATGTTTGTTTCCTTTGCCTTCCTTTGGCTGTCTACATGCATATGTCAATCCTTTCTGGAGAGGCTGCGTCTTCTTCTCATTCCCATGATGAACTTGTCTTCTCCCCTGCCCTAGGCCAGAGGCACTGATGTGCAGCAGGTTTCTTCAGTCATCAGCTATGACCTTCCCACCAACAAGGAAAACTATCCATAGAATTGGTCCTGGTGGACGATTTGGCCATAAGGGTGTGGCCATTTACATGGTGACAGAAGAAGACAAGAGGACTCTTCGAGATATTGAGACCTTCCACAAATCTTCAATTGAGGAGACGCTCGTCAATGTTGCTGACCTCATCTGAAGGGCTGTCCTGTTCCCTAGCCCTATCCAGGATTCAGGCCCTGGGGGGCTGAAGAGGAGCAGGGGTGGGGAGGGAAGGGAGCCATGGGATGGACATCTTGTTAGTTTTTTTTCTTTTCTTTGAATAAATGTCACTTTTTGTATCAAAAGAAAAAAAACATAAATGGGAAATTACAGGTATTTTTCAGCAAGTTGTTTTCACTTAACGATGTCTTAGAAATCTTTCCAAATTGGAAACTACAGGCCTACCTTGGTCTCTAACTACTTCAAACTGCATAGATTATAACTGATTAAACTGTCTTCCTATTAATGGGCATAAAGTTAATTTTAGTTTTCCATGATTATAATGTGTTTTATAATTTGATTATGAACAAAATTCGGTAGAAAACTTTTGGTGTCCAGTTTACTACATTAGACATTTTTTCAAGACAAATATTTGCTTGTTGATGACATTAATGAGACAAACCCAGTTTCACGTATGAAAAGACACAGTTTTGATACCACTTTTTTTTTATTATAGTACAGCCAGGCTGTACTCATTTATTCTAAAAGGATAGCTACCATCAGTATGCCTAGACTTCTTTTTTACTTTATTTAAATTTTAGTTAATGTATAGTGTAGTGTTGGTTTCAGGAGTAGAATTCAGTGATTTATCACTTAAATAAATACAACATCCAGTGCTCATCACAAGTGGGCCTTCGTACTGTCCATCACCTATCCAGCCCATCTTCCACCCACTTCCATCAATCCTCAGTCTCTTCTCTCCCCTCTGCCTTCCCATATGTTCATCTGGTTTTGTTTTTTAAATTTGTTTCTTAAATTCCACATATGAGTGTCTACTGATGGGAATGCAAACTGGTATAGTCACTTCCACTCTGGAGAACAGTATGGAGGTTCCTCAAAAAACCAAAAATAGAACTACTCTCCCATCCAGCAACAGGTGCCCAGACTTCTAACAGATTTTATAAAAGGCAATTATTCAGAAATCAGAGATGCTAACATTGACAAACACAAAAGAGTCGAAGATACCGCCGTTTACTGCTGTGACACACAAGCTCCTCTCTATGGCACTACCAGATCTGGCTATGGTTTCCCACAGATATCTCACCAGATTGCAGCTTTTGCACAAGCTTAAAATCTCAAAAACAGAAAACCATCCTCAAAGCAACCACAAACACTTTTAATTCATCTTAACATCACTCAAACATTTGTGAGGTGGTTGGTAAAGAACTGGGAAACAAGGAGGTTGAGGCAGAAGTGCAGTTTTTTTCTTTGATTGTACCAATCTTTATATACACTACAAAGTGATCACCAAAATAAATCTAGTTACCATCCATCACCATACAATTGATCTCCTTTACCCATTTCACTCATTCCCCAATCCCCTTCACCTCTAATAACCAACCACCAATCTGCTCTTTTTTACATTCCACATGTAAGTGAAATCATACAGTATTTCTCTTTCTCTCTCTGACTTATTGCACTTAGCATAATACTTCAAGTTCCATCCAGGTTGTTGCAAATGTCAACATTTCCCGGGGTGCCTGGGTGGCTCAGGTGGTAAAGCTTCTGACTTTGGCTCAGATCATGATCTCATGGTTTGTGAGTCTGAGCCCTGTGTCAGGCTTTGTACTGTCAGCTCAGAGCCTGGAGCCTGTTTCAGATTCTGTGTCTCCCTCTCTGTACCCCTCCTCTGCTTGCACTCTCTTTCTCCAAAATAAATAAACATTTTTTTAAAAAGTCAACATTTCCTTTTTTTATGACAGAGTAGTTGTCAGTTGCATATGTATATTACATCTTCTTAATCCATTTACCCATTAATGGATATTTAGGCTGTTTCCATATCTTGGGTATTGTAAATAATACTGCAATGAACATCTGGGTGCATATAGCTTTTGAGATTAGTGTTTTCATACCCAGAAGTGGTATAACTGGATCATATGGTAGTTCTACTTTTACTTTTTGAGGAACCTCCATACTCTTTTCCATAGTGGCAATACCAATTTAAATTCCCACCAACAGTCCAAGAAGTTCCTTTTTCTCCAGATCTTTTCCAATACTTGTTACTTTTTGTCTTTTTGATAATAACTATTCTAACAGGTATGAGGTGATATCTCATTGCGGTTTTGATTTGGATTTCCCTGGTAATTAGTAATGTTGAATATCTTCTCAGGTACCTGTTGGCCATCTGTGTATCTTCTTTGGAAAAATTTGTTTTGATCCTCTGCCTATATTTTAATCAAACTGCTTGGGTTTGTTGTTGTTGTTTTTTGCTACTGAGTTCTTTATATGTTTTGGACATTAACCCTTTATCAGATATATGATTTCCAAATATTTTCTCCCCTTCAGTAGACTGCCTTTTCATCTTGTTGATGATTTCCTTTGCTGTACAGAGCATTTTAGTTTGCAGTCCCACTCATTTATTTTTGCTTTTGCTGCCTTTGCTTTTGGGGTCAGATCCAAAAATTTAATGCCAAGACCAATGTCAAGATGCTTACTACAAATGTTTTCTTCTACTTTTATGGTTTCAGGTCTTATACTCAAGTCTTTAACCAATTTTGAGTTAATTTTTGTGTATGGTGTAAGATAATCTAGTTTCATTCTTTTGCATGTGGCTGTCTGGTTTTCCCAACATCATTTATTGTATAATTCTAAATAACCACTAGCTTACAAGGCAGATCTTTTTGATTTTGGCTTTTTTAGCAGTTCCCCAAAGTTGAACTTGTCTATTTCGAGAATTAAAGGTTCCCACTGCCATTAGTGACTGAAACATAAAAGCCAAATAATACTACTACTGATACTTTGATATTTATTTACATAATGGTGGTATTTTATTTTTAAAGAGTCAAAGATTTATCATTTAAACCGTGGGATCAAATATAATGCATTTCAAATAAAATATGTATAGATATATTATAAAATATCTAATAAAACAACATATTTAAAAAATTAAACATCTTGTAAAAATAAATTGCTATATGAAATAAAGTTAAAATTTTCAAAAATAAAACTGTAGAAAATAAAATTAAATAATGAAAATTATTTGATCATTTTACATAAATTATTTAAAAATTTTCAGATATTCAGTAAAGTTACAAAAAATACATCGAAATCCATTATATTTCCCCTAGATTCACCCATTGTTAACATTTAATATGTGCATTTTCTCTCTCTGTATATAGGAATACATAAAATACATATAATACACATTCTTGTTCTTTTCTTTTTACTAAACCATTTGAGAGTATATTTCAAATATTAAGACTCTTTAGCAATAAACACTTCAATGTGTTATCCCCAAGAAAGACATATTCTTATATAACCAGCTTATTTTTTAAAATTAGGAAATTCAATATTGCTAAAATATTATTTATATACAGTCCATATTCAAATTTACCAATTGTTCCAATATTGTCTTTTATAGAAACTATTTCCTCCCAACTCCAGGTTCATACCTTGTACATATTTGGTATGGATATGTGCATGAAGACCACCACAGCACAATAAATATAACTGAAAAGGCCCACAGAGTGAAATTTCTTAAATGAACAGAAATAAGTATTATATGGTGACTTGATAACAAAGGGGTATGATCACTGAGTACTTACCATGCAAGGTACTGTTGTAAGTACTAACTAAGTAAACCTCACAGTGATCCCATGAGGAGTTTATTATTCCTATCTTTATTTTATAAATAATGAAAAAAAGACAAGAGGTAAAGGAACTTGCCAACCGAGGTCACGTAATTAGTAAGTGTTAAAGTAAGGATTCAGACCCAGCCCGTCTGGCGTGAGTCATTCTCTTAGCCATGATACAATATAGACTACATACCATACACTAAGATGAGGAAAGTGAAGCACTTGTTCTGAGTGCAAAATTTAAGGTGTCACCAGAAAAACTCATCAGTGATCCCATATTTTAAAGCTAAAATTAATACAAGAATTTCATGATGAACAAAGTATCAAAATTTTAAATAAAGACAAAATTTGAATTATTTTTCCTTTTGCTTTAGCCTGCTATGTGGCTTGACATTGTTAGTGGTCCTGTTTTTATTTAAAATTTTGTGCTCTAGGGGCATCTAGGTGGCTTAGTCACTTAAGTGTCCCACTTCTGATTTCCACTTAAGTCATGATATCATGCATGGTTCATGGGATAGAGCCCTGAGTTGGGCTCTGCACTGACATCACGGAACCTGCTTGGGATTCTCTATCAAAATAAATAAACCGAAAAAAAATTTTTGTGTTCTAGGCAAGGGCCTTACTTACCTCATTCCCCTTACCCTGGTCTGGGTCCTGCTGTATCCCCAAATAAAATCCAAACCAAATTTTTCCTTTATTTTAAATCTGAAGCTCCAATCAATGACTAATTTTTAAAAAATTTTTTAAAACATTTATTTATTTATTTATTTTTGAGAGACAGAGAGAGACAGATCATGAGCAGGGAGGGCAGAGAGAAAGGGAGGCACAGAATCAGAAGCAGGCTCCAGGCTCTGAGCTGTCAACCCAGAGACCGACGTGGGGCTCGAACCCACGAACTGTGAGATCATGACCTGAGCTAAAGTCGGACGCTCAACCTACTGAGCCAACCACGCGCCCCAATGACTGACTAATTTTTAAAAATATTTATTTTTGAGAGAGAGAGATATCACACATGCATGGAGGAGGGGCAGAGAGAGAGAGAATCTGAAGCCATTATTAGCACAAGACCTGAGCCGAAATCAAGAGTCACATGCTTAACTGACTGAAAGGACTTAAACGGAAAAATTTGGTTTGGATTCTATTTGGGGATACAGCAGGGTCTAGACTAGGGAAAGGGGAACAGGTTAAGTGAGGCCTTTGCCTAGAGCACATTTTTTTTTACCATTAGTCAATCTCCTAGGTACCCCAATGATTGGCTAATCTGATCATGGTAGTAATTATATGAATTACTGATACTATCTTTCTGAAACACTCAAAGGCAAAAACGTTCTATATTGAATGCATATTAATGTATAAATGAATAGTGAATATTCAAAGCATTCGTATGTTAAGGATGAAAACATAAATCCATTTTTGGCAAAAGAAAAGTCTATGCTTAGCCCTAGCTGCACTATCCTTACTTTAATGAATAATCACATATGCATTTAACAAATGTTTATTGAGCACCCACTATAAGCCATGTCTAAATTAGGTGCTCCAAGCATAATGGAATGATTAAATGGAATTTTTATACAAGAAAAGGGGGAGCAGAAAAGGACTACTTTTTGGTACATAATTACTTATGAGGCAATTATGGCATACGTTTTGTCATTTAATTCTCCCATTATCCTTCCTTTCTGGATGGGAAGACTGAGGCTCAGAGAGATTGTATAATTTGTCCAAGGTCATCCAGCTAGAAAGTAGCAGAATGAGATCCAAACCCAAATTTGCCTGACTAAAAAAAAAAACAAACAACAACCCATATGCTATTATTATAATAAGACAATTCAAATGTCTACAAAGACTCCAAAGGAACCTAGAAAACATTTATAAATGGGCAAGTGAAAATATAAAACTTGTTAGATTAAAAATGTAAAAACACATTACATGTGAACAAAGTAAAAGGAAATCATATGGGAATTGCAGTTGATGGTAATATGCTCTAAAAATTATATAATGCAATAAAAGATAGAGCAAGAAGTCAGTTTAAAATGAATTTTAAAAATCTAGGTATGACACTTGTATTTTTCACTGTGTAAAATATAACAGAAAAGAGTTCTATATATGGTATGCTTGCCACTGAGATTGAAGACTTACAGGAGAGACTTTAGTTATGATTAATCTGAGCTCCCACATCCTATGAGGTCAATAGTTTGGTTACCATCAATTCTCCCAAACCAACGAAATGTTATCATTACACATGACCTATCCAAATGTATAATTGAGACTAAAACTTGGAAGTTTATACCTATAATTTAAGAAAAGGTCATGGCATGGTCACTGAATGTAAATAAAACAATTACATAGTTTTATATTTTCTTTTTCTTTCTTAAAAAAATATTTTTTATGCTTTTTATTTATTTTTGAGAGACAGAGAGAGACAGTGTGAGCAGGGGAGGGTCAGAGAGAGAGGAAGATACAGGATCTGAAGCAGGGTCCAGGCTCCGACCTGTCAGCAAAGAGCCTGATGCAGGACTCGAACCCATGAACCGCAAGATCATGACCTGAGCCGAAGCCAGACATTTAACCGACTGAGCCACCCAGGCACCCCTGTATTTTCTTTACTGTATCAAGTGGCTATGTACCTTACGTTTTATATTAGTGGCTTTCGACTGACTTCTGTATTTAAGAATACCAAATTCTGACTCACATTCATTAACATACAAACTTGGTTGGTGGAACATGAATTCCAATGACTCTGTGGAAGTCTTAGGTTTGAGAAGTGAAAAGAAATAAAATACCAGGAAGGGAGTCATCTACATTTGAAATATTACAACAAAGAGAATAGCAGTTTTACTAAACGTTGGACTTATTTAATCACAAAATGCAGTCACTTGATCTGAGAAACAATAAAACATGTTCAACTTTTCAAAAATTCAAAATGTTAAAATAGTAGCAAATTAGTAATAAATATAGATAAGGTGCAAGTATTAAATATCACTATTTTTCCAAGTTTTAGGCTAAGTGGTGCCTAATATTTGGTTATAAAAACCTACAAAAATACTCCCAGGTTTTGTTAAATTACAGTTGTAGTATGAATGTATTTGCAACTTTAAGAAACAACCTTATTTTACAGGAAATTAGTACTCACTTGATAATCATTTCTCTTAATATTTGGAACATCCATGTTGTGAGTAGAGGGACAAATATCTTCATATTTTTTTCCCGTGAAAATATCAATTCCAACAAGGTGAACCTAACAGAAAAGGGAGAACAGGAAACCTGTTTAATCTTTGCCAAGTATATCACTCATTACATACACAAGAGCACAATACCAAAGCTGATTATGACAGATTCTTTCTCCTTCCAAGGTCATCTAAATTTATTTTCTTAAAAAAAAAATGTAGTGGCCATTGAACTGTGAAGCAGTGAACCAAACTAAACAGTTTCATGACATATCCAGACTCAATATCATATATAGCCCAGTAATTCAATGATAAGAGTGCATAAGAGAAATGGTTATGTAGGAACAGGTTTTCTCATCTGAATAGATATTCTAAGTCACCAGGATTTCAGGAAAGTTTGATTTCCCAGTTAATGAAACATTATAAGGGCCCCAAAAGGAAATGCTATTTCAGTATCTAAAGCAATAGCTGGTCACTCAGTAATTGTGGGAAGAAAAAATTGTGATTATTACAAAGTTATAAATATGTAAATCTCATGTTCCGCACAG
Organism: Suricata suricatta; assembly: GCF_006229205.1. Taxonomy (NCBI): domain Eukaryota; kingdom Metazoa; phylum Chordata; class Mammalia; order Carnivora; family Herpestidae; genus Suricata; species Suricata suricatta. The sequence continues at coordinate 93,920,633 of NC_043704.1, read as the reverse complement.
TAATGCAAATGATCAAAAACCCCAACGCACAGAGACCTGGAAGGGCACTTACCTTGGCATGACCGTGCTTTCCAGTCTTGGAAGTTGACATCTCCACTATTTTGCATGGTCGTCCTTTGAGAACCACGAAGCCGTTTTTGCGCAGGGCCGAGCACTGCATTGGGTAAGTGCTGGAAGCCCCAGCATCTCCAGTAGTGAAATCAATTTCATCCGCCATGGTGGGCTGGAGAGATGCTAGCTTTTCCCAGGGAACTACGCAAAAAGTTTGTGTTTGCGTTTTAACAACGGGAACACAGGCAGGGAAACACCACATTTCGGACAGGTTACGTACCAAACATCATGGATCTATTATTTTTTCATTTATAGAACACCCACCCAAGAATAGGAGACACTTTCTAACTTCGGCCTCTACAAACTTTTCCATCCATTGGTAGGGAGGTAAGGAGGGAGATCGCGGATGAGCTCCTAGGGGGTGGGGGACACCCGCCCTGGGCACTCGCCGGCGCGGGGAGCAGCAAATCTCTGCCCCCATCGTCCCACCGCAGGAGAAGCCGGCGACCTTCCCGCACCGCGCCACCCGGCCCTCTGCCGCCACCCTTATCCCCACTGCGGGGGACCCAGCCCAGGCCGCACATCCTCGAGAAGGATGGGGATAACAGGACCTGGTCAAGAGCACCTGGCCCTCAGGCAGCGGGCGTGCACCCCGCCCTACAGCCTGCGGCGCCGTCGCCCCGGCCTCTCAGGCGCCCTCTCGTCCTGCCGGCATCCCCGGCCCGGCCCGGCCCCGCAAGGGCCTGAGCCCCGGCGGGTCCCGCGCTCTCCTCCGTTCCCCCATCCATCCTTCCTCCTTCCCTCATTCTGGACTCGGCTCCGGTCGCCTTCTCCGGCCCTGCCTCGCTCCAGTCCCGGCCCTACTAGCTTTTACCCATGCCTTCACCTTTCAGCAGGGAAAGAGCTCCTTTCGCCTGCGCACCGGCGCCGATCCCCTACAGCTGCGGCAGCGGCAGCGGTGGCGGCGGCGGCAGCGGTGGCTGCCCCGGCAGTTCCAAGAGACGGGGCGGGGCCGCCACACTTTCCACACCCCGGCCTCCCCGCCCTTTCCCGCCCCCACCACAGCCCCACTTCCGGGATAGGTCCCGGCGCGTCACAGGCAACGCCCTCTTGGGCTACCATTGGCTACACCGTTCACGAGGTCCCGCCCAGTCACGTGAAGAGCGCCCTGGCAACCCCACGTGCTGCGGATTAGTGCACTTCCGGCGTGAAGAGCACTTTTTAGAGTCCGAATGCTGAGGGTGAACTTTAAGGCAAGGAAACTTGCTACCTCAAACTTTTATGTTGGTTGCACTCGGGTTCAAGTTGAAGTCAACAGGAGCCGAACCACGCGTTCTGTGGCCCCTGCCTTCGTGTGCGTGGTGGTTGTAACGTGACAGTTGTCAGGACGTGCGAGGGACACGAATTCAACGCATGGCCTGCGTGGTTGTAGCAGGAGCTTTGGGGTCGAACCTGGCCCAGGTTTGTGGTCGAAAGCACACTTGTTCCTCGAGGAAGAGCCGAAGTGCAGTATTTTATTACCGGCTCGTAACCTGTCGGCTCACAGGGGACCCCAGCCATCCGTGACGAGATTCTGGCAGTGCCTGCCACTGGGTGCCTGGGCAGAGTCAGCAGCGCCTCAGGCTGAGACATCTGCGAACCAAACAGCAGCAGTGAAACCACCCAGCTCATTGGTCACGCTAGGCTGTTCCGGAGTTGTGGAGGTGAATGGTGAACGCCTATCTTCTTCCTACTTCCTGGTCCCGTCCAGAAACTCAGACCAGTCCAGTTCTGACAAACTCGGCTCTTCTTTCCTCTTGGCATTGGAATTTGAGTTTGAGGTATGTTCAAACCTTAGTAGAGTTTTTGGGTTGTCTTCCAAATCGAGCAGGAGCCAGTAGAGACTTGACTAGGAATAAGGACCAAGGTTCTTTAAAAGCGATGTGCTCCCTTGTGTTCCATTTCACAAGGCACTACATTCTCCCACCTTGGAGAGGTGACCTAAGCTTCCTGTATGTTGTCCTGAAGTTTTGTATTGCTGTCTTTTGAATAGCAAATCACGTTTCTCACGTTACCATGTGGCTCTACAGTTGGCACAGATATTTGACACATGTTGAATTTAATCTTTATCATAAGCAAGTGAACTCCCATAAACTGAATTCAGCTTCTAGCTAACATATGAAATAATCAAATTAGAACCCTGGTTCATGAGTCCAGTTGGCTTTTCCTTACATCGCCTAACCTATCCCTGTCTAATGTTACTAGAATGATTGCTAATATATAAAGAGTATTTATGTGAGTAGGTAGGGCATTAAATGTTTTATGTGCATTATTCCTTTGATCGTAACTGTTACCTGTTTTTTAACCTCAGGTTTATTTTTATTATTTTTTTTAATCTTTATTTTTGAGAGAGAGAGCATGAACAGGGGAGAAACAGAGAAAGGGGGAGACCCAGAATCTGAGGCAGGCTCCAGGCTCTGAGCTGTCAGCACAGAGCCCAACACAGGCCTTGAACTCCGGAACAGTGAGATCATGACCTAGGCCAAAGTCCGGTGCTTAACTGACTGAGCCAGCCAGGTGCCCCTATTTTGTGAGTTTTGAAAAACATAGGCAGTTATATAACTACCACTTTAATCAAGATGAAGAATATTTCCCTCATTCTAAAAGTTTCCTCCTGCTTTTTTGTCGTCTCTTCCCCTTCACCTAGCCCCTGGAAACCATTAACAACTACTCTTTTATCTACATTTTTAATTGTGGGAAACAAAGCAGAGAAAAGTATTTTGGCCAGACTTACACAGCTAGTAAATCAGAGAGCCAAGGTTGAACTCTAGGCATTTTGGCTTTATCATTACTGCTTTCACTACCACTATATTCACATAAGATTTGGACCTAGAATCAAATGATTCAGATTCATTCATTCAACAAATACAGCCAATTCTCATAAAGTTACTGGAACACTGAATCAGCAAATACTGAACCATTGCTCCTAGGGGAAATGCAGAATTAGGTGCTTGTGAGTCTCTGGTCACAACATTTTTGTGAACTGACCAATATATAATCTTGCTTCATGTGTTTAGGTGTTCAGTTTCACCTTATTTAATACATATTGATTCATTAACATTTAACACACAGCCAACAGCACTGTAATTATTATGCCTGAATGGGGTTTATCTGACACATGTATTTTCTCCATAAGGTCCATCACAGCCTTCTTGTGTTTAGAAGCACCAGACAGCATTTCAGCACTGTGCTTCAGGGCCATTTTAAACAGCCAAGTCACCAACAAAAGTCCCCAAAATGTGAAAAGTGGTGCTAATAGACTGAAAAGAAACACTTGTTTAGTTTGACAGGTGTAACAAGAAGGCATAGCATCACCTTGTTTGACCTCAGCTAGGAAGATATGCGTTGGATGATTTCTATCTTTTACTGTTCTGTGTTTGTCCATAACTGTGAAAGCACTGCTAGTACTGATTATAAGTAAACTGAATCCATAGGCAAAGTCACAAATATGGGATCCATGAATAATGGGGATTCACTGTTTTTATTTTAATACCCTTAGCCCTGGAATTACCATGTTGACCAAGACAGCCCCCTGTTCATTAGATGCTTGGAGTCTACTATAGATGCAATTTAGCAATTTTAACAGATAAATACAAATAAATAACTACAGGGTGCTGAAAAAAAGGATCTCTTCCTCATCTAGTCTGGGTATGATCCAATAGAAATATGATGTAAGCCACATATAATTTTGAGTTTTGTTATAACCATATTTAAAAAGTTAAAGAGGTAAAATTCATTTCAATAATATATTTTATTTAATATACATCCAATATATCCAAACGATTTCATATATAACAAATAGAAAAATTATTATTCATATAATTCGATACTTTTTAAACTAATCCTTCAATCTCTGGTGTAGAGTACATCTCAATTCAAACTATCCATGTTTTAAGTGCTCAATAGGTATTTATTTATGATGTTACCTGTCATATTGGACACATCACAGGTCTAGAAGATTTCAAGACTGCTTCTCTAGGAATGAATATATTAATCTGACATGAAAAAAATTGATAGAAGTTAACAAGGAGGAGGGTTTTTGGAAAGGCATTTTAGGTGAAGGAATTAGGATACAAAGACTTGTAGATAAGAGAATTGTAGCATCATCCTGGACTGCAGATGTTTCAGTGTGTCTGGTGCATACTGTAAAAAGAGATGGGTGAACTTGAATTTTCTCCTAAGTAAGTTAGAAAGACACCCAAATAGTACATATAAGAAAATAATAAGAATGTAGGTTTCATTTAGAAAGACACTTTTGGTTATGATGTGGAGAATTTGGGGGAGGAGAAAATATTGGAAACAGGAAACTGATTAGAAGAAATAGTTATGTTGGTGAACAAAGATGGTGACTATGAGAACATAGAGAGGACATACTCAAGAGAATTACATGGAAAATGGAAATAATGTTATAATGAATTAAATCTTGAGGGGTCAAAATGGAAAGAGAGGCACAAGGGTGTGAGAAGGGGATATAGTAAAAAACTGGGAGAATGATGCCACCATCCATTGATCTAGAAAATATAACAGAAAAAGCAAATTTCCAGGGAAAGTTGAGTTTACTATTGGGAAAATTGAATTTAAGGCTCCTATGGGAGGAATATATATATATATTAAATAGAAATGGATATTTGTGAATCATCAGCATATAGATGATTATTAAAGCTAAAGCAAGAGACTTAACTTCAGCTGTAAGGAAACAGACTGAAAGTGAAGGGATGCAAAAAGATAATCCATGCAGATAGAAACCAGAAGAAAGCTGAGGTAGTTATTCTTTTATAGCAGACAAAATAGACTTTAAGACAAAGACTGTCTTTAAGACAAAGACAAAGTCATGTAATTATATAGAGGTCAATCCAAAAAGAGGATATAACATTTGTAGATAATTATGCACCCAACATAGAAATGCCTAGATCCATAAGGCAGATATTAGCAGACCTAGAAGGAGAAGTAGACAACAATACAATAATAGTAGGGGACCTCAATACCCCACTTTCAACAATGGATAAATGATCCAGATAGAAAATCAGTAAAGAAGCAATGGACTTATACTACACATTAGACTAGATGTGCTTAACAGACATTTGCAAAATATTTAACTAAGAGTAGCAGAAAACATATTTCTTCTCAAATGCACATGGAACATTCTCCAGGAAAGGTCACAAAACAAATGTTAGGTCACAAAACAAATCAATACATTTAAGAAGATTGTGAGCATATCAAGTATATTTTCTGACCACAAAGGTATAAAGTTAGAAATAATTACAAGAAGAAAACTGGAAAAGTCACAAATATGTGGAGATCAAACAACATGCTACTGAATGGATCAAAGGGAAATGAAATATCTTGAGAAACATGAAAATGGAGACACACATTACCAAAGCAAAATGGAATGCTACAAAAAAGAAAAGAAAAAAAAGAACATAGAGAGGACATACTCAAGAGAATTACATGGAAAACTAAAAACCATTAAAAAAAAGATAAACAAAACAGAAAAAAACCTTTTCGTAGACTTACCAAGAAAAAAACAGAGGACTAAAAAAATTATAAATGAAAGAGGAGGCATTACAGCTGATACCACAGAAATAAGAGATGACCATGAACAATTATACTTCAAACAGTTGGACAATCTAGAAAAAATAGATAAATCTTAAAAACACAACCTACAATGACTGAATCATACCGAATAGAAAATCCGAACAGATAAATTACTAGTAAGGTGGTTGAATCAGTAATTAGAACCTCCCAACAATAACAAAAAAGTCCAGGACCAGATGGCTTCACTGATGAATTCTACCAAATATTTAAAGAATAATTAATATCAACTTTTCTTAAGCTTCCCCAAAATTTTGAAGGGTAAAATTTAAAGTTTAAAGTAAAATTTAAACTCATTTTATGAGACCATATAATACCCAAAGCAGACAAGCACACCACAAGAAAATTATAGGTCAGTATCCCTGATGAACATAGATATAAAAGTCCTTAACAAAATATTAACAAAGTAAATTCAATAGTACACTAAAGGATTGTATACCATGATCAGGTGGAGTTTATTCCAGGGGTGCAAGGATGCTTCATCATCTGGAAATCAATCAATATGATACACACCATTAACAAAATGAAGGATATAAATTATACAGTTATCTCAACAGATGTAGAAAAAGCATTTAACAAAGTTTAATATAGATTCATGATAAAATCTCTCAACAAACTGTGCATAGAGTGATTGTACCTCAATATAATAAAGCTTACATATGACAAGCCCACAGCTAATAATGAATTAAGACAAGGATACCCACTCTCACCATCTTTATTCAGCTTCTTATTAGGAAGTCCAAACAAGAGTATTTAGGTAAGAAAAAGTAATAAAAGGCATCCATATTGGAAAATAAGAAGTAAAATGATCTTTATTTGCAGATGACATTATATTTCTTGTAGGAAACCCTGAAGTTTCTACCAAAAAAAACCCGTTAGAATAAATGAATTTAGTAAAGTTTCAGGAACCAGAATTATTATGGAAAAATAGTTGTGTTTCTATATACTAGTAATGAACTATTAAAGAAATTAAGAAAACAATCCATTTATAATTGCATCAAAAAGAATAAAATTCTTAGGATTAAAATTAACAAAGTGGTAAAAGACCTATACACTGAAAACTATAAGATGTTGATGAAACAGTTGAAGACATAAATAAATGGGAATATTTTCTGTGCTCATGGATTTAATAATTAATATTATCAAAATGTCCATACTACCCAAAACAATCTACAGATTCAGTGTAGTTCCTCTCAAAATTCAAATGACATTTTTCACATAAGGAGAAACTCATTCAATTTGCATGGAGCCACAGAAGACCAAAGAACAAATCTGGAGCACCACACTTTTTGATTTCAAGCTATATTACAGAGCTACAGTAATCAAAACTCTATGGTACTGGCATAAAAACAGACACATAGATCAGTTGACTAGAAGAGGATCCCAGCCATAAACCCATATCCATATGGCCAATTAACTTACAACAAAGGAGGCATAAGTATACAATGGATACAATGGAGTATACAGTTATATACAATATAATCTTTCAGTAATTGGTGTTGAAAAAACAATAATCACATGCAAAGGAATGAAACTGGACCCAGTTTTTTGTGTATCTTACACTATACACAAAAATAATTCAAATGGTTTAAAAACTTGAACAAAAGACCCAAAACTATTAAACTTGTAGAAGAAAACAGAGAGGGTAAACTCTTGATGTTGATCTTGGCAATGTTTTGGATTTTTCACTGAAAGCAAAGAAAGCAAAGGCAAAAATAAATAAGTGGGACTATATCACAATAAAAAGCTTCAACAAAAAGAAAAGGCAACCTATATAATGGGAAGTAATATTTGTAAGTCATGCGTCTGATAAGGGATTAGTATCCAAAATATATAGAACTCACACAATTCAATAGCACAAAAACAATCTAAATGTAAAAATATGGGCAAAGGAACAGAATAGACATTTCTCAAAGTAGGTGTACAAATGGCCATCAGGTACATGAAAAGGTGCTCACATCACTAATCATTAGGGAAATGCAAATCCAAAATTATAATGAGATATTACCTCCCACTTTTAGAATGGTTATCCTCAAAAATTTAGTTGATAACCAGTGTTGGTAAGGATGTGGAAAAAAATGGAACCTTTGTGTACTGTTGGGAATGTAAAGTGGTACAGCTGCTGTGGAAAATTAAAAAAAATTAAAAATAGAACTACCATATAATCCAGAAATCCCATTTTTGGGTATATATCCAAAGGAAATGAAGACAGGACATCAAAGAGACATGTGCATTCTCATGTTCATTGCTATTCACACAATCAAGATATGGAAATAATTTAAGTGTCTGTTGATGGGTGAATGGATAAAAAGATGGGAGCACACACACATATGGCTGAATTATAATTCAAATATATAATTTAGCTATGAGAATGAAGGAAATCCTGCCATTTGCAACATAAAGATGGATCTTGAGGGCATTATCCTAAGTGAAGTAAGCCAAATGGAGAAAGACAAATACTACATTTAGATTGTTGTGGGGAGCTGCAAAGATTCAGCTGATCAGCAGCCTACAGGCAAGGAAGTGTCACTCCCTGTGGGGAGCTGCCTGAATTACAAAGATTGGCTGTCTACAGGCTAGGGAAGTGTATTTCCCGATTCAGGGACTGGAGACAGCCAGACTGGAGAGCCAGTAGAACAAAGATGGACTTCCTGAAGGCAGAAGTAGTGTTAATACCCCCCCCCCCCCCCCCGCCGCCGCAGTCTGCCAGTCTGAGCATTTTTACCGATCCCTTAGGCACTATGTTGAATTTTCTAAAATTTACTTGGAAATTTTGAGGACCTACAATAACAAAAAAATTGATCAAAATAAGAAAAATTTGGAGAAATGCAAGGTTTATTATTAAGCTATAATAGTAAAAAATAAAACTTGTAAACAAAAGATAGCCATTTTTTAAAACAGGCAGGAGAATCGGATAGACATTTCTTCAAGGACAATAGAGAAATGTCCAAAAAGCACATAACAAGATGGTCAACATCATTAGTTAATAGGGAAATGAAAATCAAAACCACAATGAAATACTACTTCCTGCCCATTAGAATGGCTATAATTTAAAAAAGAAACAAGTATTGGTGAGAATGTGGGGTAATTGGAACATTGTACATGCTAGTGGGAATGTAGAATGGTGCAGCCACTGTGCAAAGTGTTTGGTGGTTTCTCAAAAAAATTAAATTCAGAATTTTTATACAAACCAGCAACTCCACTCCTAGGTACATACTTTAGAGAATTGAAAGCAGATATTCAAACAAATACATGTACACAAGTTTCATAGCAGCACTTTCAGAATAGGCAAAATGTGGTACATTTATTTATTGAAGTATTAACCATGAAAAGGAATAAAATACTGATACATGCTTCAGTGTGAGTGAATCTCAAAAATATTATTCTATGGGAAAAAAACCAGACACAAAAGGTCATATATTCTGTAATGACATTTATATAAAATACCGAGATTAAGTAACACTATAGAGACAGAAAGCAGAATAATGTTTGCCAGGCTGGAAACAAGGATGGAATGGGGAAGAACTGCTTAATAGCTATACGGGTGTCTTTTGGGGTGATGAAAAATATTATTAGTAGAGGCATTTGTTGCATACCTTGTGAAATGTACTAAATTCCACAGATTGGTACACTCTAACCATAGATTTAGAGGCCACCTGGGTGGCTCATTTGGTTAAGTGCCCAGCTCTTGGTTTTGGCTCAAGTCATGATCTGTGGTTTTATGAGTTCAAGTCCTGCATCAGGCTCTGTGCTGTCAATATGAATCCTGCTTGGGATTCTCTCTCTCCCTGTCTCTCTCTGCCTTCCCCCACACACACTGTCTCTGTATCTCTCAAAATAAATAAACTTAAAACTAATTTTAAATGATAGTTTTTGATATGAATTTTACATCAGTTAAAAAAATGAACTTCAATCTCTACTTCATATGCTACATAAAAATTAATTGAAAATAGATTGTGGACATAAAATAAAATTTATAGAAGAAAATGTAGGAACATAGCTATATACTTTCTGAGAAGGCAAATAATTTTTAGAAGACATGGAAAGCAATAGCCATAAAAGATAAAATTATATGTTAAACTTCATCCAATGTAAAATTCCTTATCAAAATAAATGGACAAGTTATAGACTGGAAGAAAATAATAAGTTTTTAAAAAGATAGCCAAGATGCCTTTCAACAGGTGACTGGATAAGCCATCTGTGGTATTTTGACACAATGGAATATTTCTCAGTGATAAAAATAAATAAACTACCAACCATTTAAAAGACATGGATAAGCCTTAGATGCATATTGCCAAGTGAAATAATCCATTCTGAAAATGATTCCTATCATATGACCTTCTGGAATAGGCAAAACTATACAACCAGGAAAAGATCAGTTGTTGCCAGGGATTTTGGATAAGGAGGGAGAATTCAGTAGTTCAAGACATGCAATATTTTTAGGGCTGTGAAACTATTCTATATGATACTATAATGGTGAATACATGACATTATGCATTTATTAAAACCCATACAGTTTCACAGCACTAGAATGAAACAGAGTATGCAATGAAATCATTTAGGAGGTTGGGGGATTCAGGAAGGAATGCATAAGAGACAAGAGACTCTCACTCTATTACAATGTATAAAACCACTTCCTTGCCCTGTTAGCAAGGAAATAAATATCACAAGTGTATAGGAATAAGTAAATAATTGAAAAGGAAATGGAATGAAGGAAAAGAGACAAATATCCCTTACAGAAAATTTCTAAATGATTTATGTAGATGATCTGCCATAAAGGAGCTTAGCTTCCCACTGTGCATAAGTGATTATCTTCCAAAGAATATGGTATGGAAAGGGCGGAAAAGAATAACTTTATAGGGGAGAAATCTGACAATACTATCTCAGCCAGGTGGTCAATGTCAATATCAACAGTGATAAACCATATTCATAATATGTACCTTTGATATGGTGTGAAGAAAATAGCAATTTACCTCTGGGGTCTTCATCTCAAAATCCATATCCCCAGTGTAATCATGAGAAAAAATTAGAAAAATTCCATGAGAGGGATGTCTTACAAAATACTTGACCAGTACTCCTCAAAAGTGTAAAATTCACCAAAATAAAGGCTGTCTAATAAATTCACAGCCAAGAGGAGTCCAAGGAGACATGGCAAGTAAATGCACTGCAGTATCCTGGATAGGATTCTGGAACAGCAATATACATTAGGTAAAACAAAAACAAAAACAAAAACAAACCTAAGGAAATCTGAGTCTTCTATGGACGTTAGTTAACTGTAATATAAAAATACTGGTCCATTAAATTGTAACAAATGTGCAATACTAATGTAAAATGCTAATAATAGGGAAAACTGGGTAAAGGACTATATGGAAACTTTCTGTACATAGTCTCAATTTTCTGTAAATCAAACACATAAAAAAGAAAGTCTATTAAAAGTATGTGGCAGGGGTATCTAGGTAGTTCAGTGGGTTAAGCAGCCAGCTTCGGCTCAGTTCATGGTCTCATGGGTTCGTGAGTTGGAGTCCGCACGGGTCTCTCTGCTATCAGCACAGAGGCCACTTCAGATCCTCTGTGCTCCTCTCGTTCTGCCCCTCCCCCGCTCTCACTCTCTCTCTCAAAAATAAATTTTAAAAATATTAAAAACTGGTTGATCTTTTCAAAGAACCAAATTAAAAAGATGACATATTTCTATTAATGAATCCTAATGATAAATAAAAACAACAAAAAATGAGCAAATGACTTGAATAGATACTTCACAAAGGAAAAGACATGAATGCCCAATTAAGTGCATGAGTAGTTAATATCACTTGTTATTAGGGAAATGCAAAAGTAAAACTACAATGAAAAACCACTATTGACCCACTAGATTAACTAAAATTTAAAACACTGAAAAGACCAAATGTTGGTCAGGATATGTGATCCCATCCATTGTTAGTGGGATTATAAAATGGCACAACCACTTTGGGAAATATTTGACAATTTCTTATTATATAGAGCAATTCCAAGTTTAGATATATACAAGTTTAGATAACTACAAATTCTCATGTCTACAAACATGAAAATGTACAGCACCTTCGCTCATAATAGCTAAAAACTGGAAATAATCCAAATGTCTATCATTGTTTATTACATAAACTGTGTTGTATTGATAAAATGGAGCACTAGTAGGTAATAAATTGGAACAAACTATTGATAACCACAGCAGTATAGATAACTGAAAGAAGCCAGAACATGATGTTAAGTGGAAGAAGCCACAAAATAGTTCATACTGTAATGTACTTTATATGACATTCCAGAATAGACAAAAACCAATTTATGGTGGGAAAAAAAATCATAAAAAATTATTTACTCTGGGAGAGGGGTGGTATATAACCTGGGTAGGGGTATGAGAGCACTTATCTGGGTGATATAAAGGTTCTATATCTGGGCAAATGCGGGTTACCTGGGTACATGCATTTATCAAAAGTCATTATGTTATAAAGTGAAGATATGTGTATTTCAGTATGTAAATTTATTGAAATAAACTCTGAAGGGGGAAAAAACTTAAGAAATAACTGGATTTTGAATTGGTAATTTTAATAAATTGAATAATTATTTTTAAAATTCTTGAATAATTTTTGTGCTTAAAAAACTATCAACAAAGACATTACACAAAAATTCAAGATTAGATAATTTTGTCAAGAGATTTTGCTAAGAAAGGGAAAATAGAAATATAATGTTAGAGTCAGATGTGGAGTCAAAGCAAAGTTTTTTATTTTACCTATTTATGTTTAAACTTCTTATTTTGAATGAATTTTAAATGTATAGAAATTGTGATGAAAGAATAAAGAGTTTCCATACACCCTTACCCTAATGTTTTATATTATATAATTATTGTACATTTATTTAAAGTAAAAAATTTATGTTAGTACAATTTTATTACTAAAGCAGAAATTTTCTTTGACTTTTCCAATTGATTTTCTTTTTTGTTCTAAGACCCAATTTTGGATACCACCCCATTCTATTTTATTAGTATCCTCCAATATGTGATAGTTTCTCAGTGTTTTCTTGTTTCTTTTCATGACTTTGATAGTTTTGAAGAATATTGCTCAAGGTATTTTGTAGAATGTTCTTCAATATGAGTTTATGTGATTTTTTTTTTTTTGTTCTGCATTTTCTTAGATCCTGTATTCATCTTTTTGGCATCGATTAATCTTGGCCCAAACTAACTGCCAGAGTTCTTTGCATCTCTTTTGTGATCCAGAATTCACAAGTATGTGAAAATCATATTACAAACTCTCCAACCAATTCTGGTCCATACTCTCAGTAACCTCCTTTATCTATCACATACCAAGCCAATGTTTCCCCTGCTTTAAATCACCCAGGGCCAAGTACACCTGTAGCTCAGAGCCAGTTAATATTATTTGAAGTAGTCATTCCTAAGCTGTTTCTCCTGTCCTGTCTTTCCTATTCCATTGAAAATACAATAAAGTTTTAGGCCATACATCTGCCTTGCTCCTACTTCTGCCTCTTGGCCAAAACCAATGCTTTCTCATGTGGTCCTACATGGCATGGCATAGCCCCTTCTCTTGGGAATTTTAAGTAATAAATTCTTTCAGTCACATTAGCCTCTGCATGTCATCACTCAGTACCTCCATAAATTAAAATTCCATGTGTACATTTTAATACATTTTTATTAGACCAGGGCTATGAGTTAGGGGGAAGAATACTATAGAAGTAAAGTGCTCTTATATAATTTTAGAGGTACATGATACCAACATTACTTATTATTGGTTATGTTAACCTTGAATATTTGGTTAAGGTAATACCTGTCAGGTTTGTCTCCTGTAAAGTTAATGTTTTTCCCTTTCTATATGCTTAAAAAAATTTTTTTTGTTTATTTATTTTTGAGAGAGACAGAGAGACAGACAATGAGTGAGGGAGGGGTAGAGAGAGAGGGAGACCCAGAATCCAAAGCAGGCTCCAGACTCCGTGCTGTCAGCACAGAGCCCAACACGGGGCTTAAACCCACAAACCAAGAGATCATGACCTGAACTGAAGTTGGACACTCAACTGGCTGAGCCATCCAGGTGCCCCAACTCTTTCTATAGTTTATTCAATAGAAGCAAATCACTAAATCTAGCATATAAGAAGTGGAATTAAGTTCCACCTTTTGGTGGGAGAAATATCAAATAATTTTTGGACATATATTAAAAAGCACCACAATTAGTAAACATTTTGGGGTAGATATTTCAAGGCTATTCACATATCCTACTTCTCCTTAAAGTTTTGCCCTCAAATTTTAGTGTTAATTATTATTGTGGTATTCTAATGGTGAATTTTTATTTCCCTCATCTTTCTGCATTCATTATGTGAAATTCTTTTCTAAAGATTTGTCCCTTCTCTCTCTCTTTCTCCCTCTTTCTCTGATTTGCTTATTTAATTATAACAATATGAATTCATGGATAATTTATTTTACTCACATGTGTATAATCAACACCACTATTGTTTTCTTGTTTAAATTGTTCCAACATTGGCCACTGGGAGCCTTTATCCTTTTGACATGCCCCATCTTTCCCATCCTCATCTTTTTTAATTTTATTTTTTTAATTTTAATTTTTTAAAGCACAAATGACCGAGACTAGAGCAGGCATACAGGGCTTCACAGAGTCATTCTGGGATTTTCACAACAGCATGTTAAATTTTGCAACTACTACTGGCATGCAGGAAACTAATTTGGCATAGTATGTCTTAGGAAACACCATGCTCCCTAAATAGTGCTTATTGACTTCATTATAAATATGTAACAAAAATATTTGACCTTGAGGTCACTTTATTTTGGCCATTTTCCCAACGTACTCCCTTCTGAAACCCTGAGGTCAGTTATCAAGAGCCAATGTGTTCTCTTGTTCTTGGAGCACCAGCCAAACTGTACAACAACTGTTACAAAAATGTTTATTGTTTATCAAAACCATTGGACCTCTTATCAAATGCTGCTTGGTAACAAAATCTTAATCACAGTTTTAATAAAAAAAAAAAAGAAGCTAAAAAAAATAAAAAATAAAAAATTTTAATGTTTATTTTTGAGAGAGAGAGACAGAGTGTGAGCAGGGGAGGGGCAGAGAGGGATACACAGAATCTGAAGCAGGCTCCAGGCTCTGAGCAGTCAGCACAGAGCCCAACGTGGGGCTTGAACTCATGAGCCATGAGATCACAACCTAAGCCAAAATTGGATGCATAACCAACTGAGAGACTGAGGTGCCCTGTCTTTATTTTTTTTAAAGCACTTCCTTACCTTCTAGGATTATATGATACGCAGACTCATTTTGCATTTGTCCCTGTTTGACCCTAGAATCAAATGGTATTTATTTACAAATCAAGATCCTGTTGCTACTGGGTTTACTTGCTGCTTTTCAGCTTTCTGTAGACAAAACTAGAATATAAGTGTATGTACACTAACCCTGCATACACATTGCATTGGTTATGACATCCCCATGGCATCTCCATGACAACTTTCAGGTTCAGTGTTTTGCTAGAAGGACTCACAGGCCTCTGAAATCATTATATTCATGGTTCATTACATCAAAAGGATAGAAATCAAACTTAGCAAAGGGAAAAAGCTCATTGGATGAAGTCTGGAGGAATTCAAATGCTAGTTTCCAAGAGTCTTCTCCTAATGGAATTTTATAGGATGCACTTGATTCCTCCAGCATGTAATTGTAACTCCATGTTCAAACTGTTGTCCACTGGGGGAGCTTGCTTAAACCTAGGAATCTGGAGTTTCTCTTGGGAATTAGTCACATAAACTCACAGTGAGTGCAGTTTCTCAAGTTCTTCCACCCAGAAGGAAAGAAAATATTCACTATAAGTCATATAGTTTGCACAAATTATCTAAACAAATTGGTACAGGGGTTCAAGGCTTCTTTCACTTAGCAACATAGCTGCATGAATCAATGCTTCATTCCCTTTTATTGCTGACTGGAACTTTATTTTTAGGATATACCATAGTTTATCGCCTTTTGAAGGATATCTTCTAGGTTTTGTTGATTAATATAAAACTGCTATGCACATTTGTATACAAGATTCTGTATGGACATAAGTTTTCAATTCTCTTGGGTAAATATCTAGGAATGGGATTGTGGGGGTCATTTGTTTGGAAAGAACCATGAAAATGTTTTACAAGGTGGCTGTACAATTTTGTATTGTACACTAGCAGTGAATGAGACTTCCAGTTCCATTCTCAACAGCATTTAGAATTGTAAGATATTTTGATTTTAGCCATTCTATTATGTGTTTAGTAGTAGCTCATTGTAAATTTAGTTTGGGTTTTTCTAATAATCAGTGATGTTAAGTATCTTTTCATATACTTATTTGCATGTGAAATGTCTGCTCAGATCTATTGCCTGTATTTTTATTCAGTTCTTTGTATTCTTATTATTGCATTTTAAGAACTTTATATAGGATTCTAGGAAGTTGGAAGGGTAGAAAGCACCATGAATCTCCCTACCTAGACCACAATTGCTTTGGAGGAATATGTTTGATGTAACTATTTTAGAACCCTGGAGTCTATTGAAGGATTGCAACCAATAACAAGATATACAGAATAATTCAGTTACTTTGAAAATAAATAGCACATTTTGAAATAACTCGTGGGTCAAGGAAAAATTCCAGGGGAAATTAGAAAACATTTCAAAGTAAATGTTAATGAAAATGAAAAATATCAAAAATTGTGGGATGCAGATAGAGCAGTGCTTAGAAGGAAAATTTACAGCCTTAAAGGCTAATTTTAGAAAAGAAGAAAGGCAAAAAAAAAAAGAAGAAAAGGAAAAGTCTAAAATCAGTAACCTAATGTTCTGTCTTAAGAAGCCGGAAAGAGAAGAGCAAAGTAAACTGAAAATAACTAGAAGAAAAGAAGAACTAAAGGTTGAAGTAGAAATCATTGAAATAGAAAACGTAAAGACAGTATAGAAATTTCATAAAGCCTCAAGTTTTTTCTTTGGAAAGATCAACAAAGTTGATAGACATCTATCTAGACAGATTTTAAAAAAAGAGAACAAAATAGCCAATAGGAGTGATCACTGCAGACTCTAAAGAAACTAAAAGGATAACTAGAGAATTAGTTTGTTTGCTTATTTATTTATTTATTTATTTAGAGAGGAAATGAACACGAGCAGGGGAGGGATAGAGAGAGATGGAGACAGAGGATCCTAATCTGGCTCCTAGTCGTTAGTACAGAGCTGGATAAGGGGCTTGATCTCGCAAATGGTTGAGATCATGATCTGAGCCAAAATGAAGAGGCAGGCATTTAACTAACTGAGTCACCCAGGCGTCCCAGAGAATGTTTTAAACAACTTTAAAGCAATGCATTTGACAGCTTGGATAAAACAGACAAATTCTTTGAGAAATAAATTGACACGTGATTAAATAATACTATATCTATTAAAGGAATAAAATTATTAGAAACCTTCCCACAACAAAAACTGAAAACCTGGATGGTTTTACTATTTAATTCTATCAAGCATTTAAGAAAGATATAAAACTTATCCTAACAAACACCTTCAAAAATAAAGGAGTGACTACTTTCCAATTTATTTTATGAGGCCAGCACAACCCAATACAGTACCTAACAAAGACCTTGTAAAAAAAGAAAATTACAGATCAATATCCCCAATAATCTTAGCATAAATATCCATAACAAACAATTAGCAAGGCAAATCCAACAATACATGAAAAAGATAATACGCGGTGATAAGTTAGTTTTATTCTAGGAATAAAAGATTGGTTTATATTTGAAAATCAATGAAAGTAAGTCACTATATGAACAAAAAGGAAAAAATATATTATTATTTCAATCGATACAGCAAAAACATTTGGTAAATTTCATTCATTTGCTAGTAAAGGCTCTCAGAAACTGGAAATACTAGGAAACTTTCTCAATCTGATAAATGGAATATATAAAAATGGCATACATGAAAAAACTAACAGTACCATTTAATGGTGAAATATTGGATGCTTTCCCAAAAATTAAGAACTAGGTAAGAAGATCCATTCTCATTACTTTATATTCATTCTCTCTAAGGTCTTAGCCATTTCAGTAAGGCAATAAAAAGCAGTAAAAGGCATAAAGATCAGAAGAGAAAACCTGTTATGTTGTTGCTGTTGTTTTGTTGTTTTTTTGGGCACGTGACATGATTGTGTATATAGAAAATCTTAAGGAATTTACAAAATAACTATTAGCAAAATTTCAGGATACAAAGTTAATATACAAAAATCAATTGTAGTTTTGTATATTATCTTAAACTACTGAAAAATAAAATAAAAAGTTAGTTTCACTCACAATATTATCAAAAAATTAAATAACAGTTATAAATTTAAAAGACATGTGAGTTATTTTCATTGAAAACTATGAAACATTCTGAGAAAAAGGATTACATTATATGGAAATATATACCATGTTCACGGATTGGAAGACTCAGTATTGTTAAAATGTCATTTCTTCAAACTGATAATAGATTCAACACAATCCTAGTCACAGTTCCACTATGCTTTTAGTAGAAATTGACAAACTTTTTCTAAAATTCACTTGGAAATGAAAAGGATCTAGAATATCCAAAGCATCTCAAAAAAAAAAAAAAAAAAAAAGAAAAGTTGAAAGACCAAACTACTTCACTTCAATACTACTATAAAGCTACAATAATCCAACTGTATGGTATTGCCGTAAGAATTGACATGTAAATCAGAGGACAGAAGAGAGAGGATTAGGCTCATACTTCTAAGCTATTTGACTAAAAAAAAAAAATTTTTTTTTTTTTTTTACTGTTTTAATTTATTTTAGAGAGAAAGAGAGAGAGGCAGCATGAACAGGGGAAGGTCAGAGAGAGAGGGAGACACAGAATCCGAAGCAGGCTCCAGGCTTTGAGCTGTCAGCACAGAGCCCAAAGAGGGGCTTAAACCCACGAACCGTGAGATCATGACCTGCGCCGAAGTCAGATGCTTACCTGAGCCACCCAGGTGCCCCTTTAAAAAAAATTTTTTTTACTGTTTTTATTATTTGATCTTTAATAAAGATGCTAAAGTCATCTGATAGGTAAAGCAAAATCTTTCTAACAAATAATTTTGGAATAACTAGATATCCATATAGAAAAATTAGCCTTCATGCTTATTTCATATCATAAACAAAAATTTATTTTATATAGATTATAGACTTGTGCATAAAATGTAAAACTATAAAGATTTTTTTGAAATTCAAATAGCTTTTATTTAAATTGACAAAAATTCTTAAAACTAAATCTATAAAGATTTTAAAAAAGTATCTGTGATTTGTGAGTAGGCAAAGGTTTTTTGGTCAGAACACAGAAATGCAATAAATATAAAGAAAAAATGTGTAAATTGGACTTCATCATAATTTAAAACTGCTGATCAAAAAAACACTGTTAAAAATAAATAATGTGGCCATAGAATGTAAGAAAATATTCACAAAACACTATATTTGATAATGAACTCGAATACAGAATACAGAAATAAGTCCTTTCACTGCATCATAAAAAAACCAAACAATCCAATGAAAATAGGTACAAGGTATGAGCAGACATTTCATGAAGGAAGATATGCAAATGTCTGGTAAGCACACGAGAAACCAAAATCCAGGTGCTAGTTCTGCTTATTGCTGCTGCAGTATCTTTGCTTAAATTATTAGTGGACAGAACTAAGGAGTAATTTATTTCTTCTTGTAATATTTTATTTTTAAGGGGCTCTTGGGTGGCTCAGTCAGTTAAGAGTCTGACTACAGCCCAGGTCATGATCTCATAGTTTCTGAGTTTGAGCCCTGTGTCAGGTTCTGTGCAGACAGCTCAGAGCTTGGAACCTGCTTTGGATTCTG
This sequence comes from Suricata suricatta, assembly GCF_006229205.1. Taxonomy (NCBI): domain Eukaryota; kingdom Metazoa; phylum Chordata; class Mammalia; order Carnivora; family Herpestidae; genus Suricata; species Suricata suricatta. The sequence goes on along the minus strand of NC_043704.1, from coordinate 93,901,093 downwards.
TGTCTCCCTCTCCCACTGCTCTCTCCCCTACTTGTGCACGCTCTCTCTCTCTAAAATAAATAAACACTAAAAAATTTAGAAAAAGGTTTTATTTTTAAGTAATCCCTACACCCAACATGGACCTCAAATTTACAACCCAGCGGTAAAGAGTCACATGCTCTACCAACTGAGCCAGCCAGACACTCCAGAAGTAACTTTTTCCCCCTTAAATCAAGAATTAGTATTGATAATTCTAATTGAAGTGTAACATTATAGCATTTTTCCTAATCTGATAGTTTATTTGTGTATTTGTTTGCTCTTACAGTGAAATCTTGGCTGCTAATTTTATATCTGTTCATTAGCTCTATTTTGTAATTACTTAAAAAGTTTCAGATTTACAATATGTATATGATTACTAATAATATACAAACTAAGTAAAGTTTAAAATTTCTTATTTTTAAACGTTTATTTATTTTTGAGAGAGAGAGAGCAAGCGGGCATGCACACACACAGGGGAGGGATAGAGAGAGAGGGAGACAGAGAATCCAAAGTGGGCTCTGTGCTGATGACAGACAGCCCATTGCCGGGCTTGAACTCAGGAACCACAAGATCATGACCTGAGCAGAAATTGGCTGCTTAATCGACTGAGCCACTCAGACTCCCCAAGTTTAAAATTTCTTTTTCAATTCTTTTTGTCTTTGAGATATAGCTCAGCAAGGATGTACAGAGTACTTGGTCAAAATCTGATTGTATAAGTTTGGTTTATAGTTTGGTTAATTTATTTCCGTTTCTCTTTAATAATTAATGTCAAAGGAATGTAGAGAATGAAAATCATTTAGCAATTTCCTGTATAGTAAGAGATTTGAATAAGGAGTGTTAATATATGTCAAAATCTTTGTGTAAAAATTTTTTGGGGTGAAGATATTCATATGGTCTCAAGGTAACTTATGACATTAATTATGTGGGGTAAAATTTGCAGTCACCACTTTAACCAAGTGATCAAATTTGGCAACTCCAACAGTAGGACAAGCTGACAGTAAGTTTTCCTGAAGAGATGCGGTAAAAACTACACAAAGTCACTTACGGAGTATTCAAAATGTTTACTATGAACCTAATCATGGGGGTAATAATCAGACAAATCCGAACATGGGACATTGTTCTAGATTAGAGGAGACCTTAGAAACAAAAACAAAAACCAATTGCAAAACGTTAAGTCTGGATTACATCTTGGGTTAAAAACATAGCAATGTTTTATGACAATTGGGAAAATTTGAACATATATAGCATATTGTATGATGATGTAAAATTATTATTAACTTTTCAGGTAGGGCGATGATATTATGTTCATGTAGAGGGAATCATTTTCTTAGGAGATTCACGTAGAAAATTTTGGAACTTACGTGTTTTGTGTCGACATTTTACTTTCAAATGTTCAGTTATGAACACATATAGAAACATAAAGCCAATGTAGCAAAACACTAACTGTTGGTAAATACAGATGATAGTATAGAGGTGTTTATTTTAGTATTCTTTCAAGTTTTATGTATGTGTGAATTTTTTTCAAGAAGCAATTGAAAGTAGAAAAGAAGGAACCAGGACTGTTGGGGAGGGGCAATCTGAGTTATTGTCACCAGATGGTGCTGGTGCTTTTCAAATAAAAGCTAAATAAACAGCTGAATAGTCTGTGTTGACAATTCATTGGATATTTATTTAGGAAAAAGTTGAGTGTATGTGGAGGGGAACACAGACTATATAAACAGCTTGTTAATTTTGCCAGTTTTCACTCTTGCTTGCATGCAATTATTCTACGTAACATGAAGAATTTCACTATACATTTTCTTTCCTCACAATCTGCCTCTTTACCTGCCCTTTTCCCTTTTCAGGCCCTTATTTACTTCTTCCACGACTACGGTAGTACTTCCCTGTACCAGATACCTCTGTGATCCACATTGCTGACACTAACCTTCCTGCAGCATGTCTCTTCCCTTCGTTAGCTCCCCATTTCCCTACAAGTAGTTTCTATTCCTCAGCAACGTGTTAAAATTTGATTATCAGTCTGTTTCCTCAGTATATCTCCCATTATTGCCTTGTATTAACTGTACTCATGGGACACCTCAGTTGCTCCCCATCCCCCCTTGTTATGAATGTCACATACTTTCTTGCCCTTGGGTCCGTTTGCTTTGTATGCCTCCATACCCAAGATGCCTTTCTGCCCCTCAAAATCTGACCTTATCCTCATCAAAGTCCAAATTAAATACCATTTCCTTTATGTAAACCTCCCAAACATCTTATTCAAAATATTTTTCTTCCCATAGCACTTTGTAATTTTCTTATTGAACTTATCATATTTTATATATATAATATTTATGTGTGAACACTAAATTATAAATGTTTTCAAGGTTGGTGGTTCATCTTACTGTCTCCACATTGTTTTTAGTACCATGTGGCATTCACTAAAGCTTAGTGGAATTGAATTTCAGGATTACTGAAAGTTAGTTTACAGTAGTGGCGACAGTATTGACTAATCACCACCAGTTTCCCTGGCTTTCATTTCACAGATACACAATGAGGGGCCACGATAGCGAAAAACCAATCAGGATGAAGAATGTCTGTGGGATAGCAATACCCACTAACCAAAAAATTTATTAATTTGAAGTAAAATTCCCTTCAATTTGACAATATATTTCAAAACTCAAACTTTTGCATGTCATTTGATTCATAGATCCCATTTTTAGGTATGTGATAAGAATAGTCAAAGATTTGCTTTAAGAATATTTGGAAGGGCATTATTTATAAAAGATAAAAATTGCAAGCAGCCTAATTACTCAACAACACAGGGTTGGCTAAAACAAATTTTAGTACATTTATACAATGGATTACTATGGACCCATTACAGATGATGCTAGAGAATATTTAGTGACATAGAAAGAGGTTCCCAATGTATTATTAAGTGGGAAAAAATAACAGAATAGTGTTGACATCACAATGCCTTTTAATGCAAGAAAAAGTATGCATTGAAAAAAAGACACAGTGATGACATATTTCTAGGTATGGAGATTGAATGTTTTCAAATTTCTTTTTTTCTATCTTTTTAAAAGTTTTAACAATGAGCAGCAATGTTAAGAAAGCAATAAGAAAAGTTCATTTTTAAGAATTACAAAATAATTATATACTAAAATTTATTCTATTGTATACATAAAATTCAGTAATGCATGAAGGAATTTCAAGCTCTAACACTATTCCTTGGGCCTAAGGAACACTAACGGTGAAGATGACACAAGGGAAGACAATATTAAAACTTAGAACAGGTAAGAAACCTGGGCAGAAAAAACTGAAGGTTAAGGAGTATGCTTACCATGCTCTGGAACAGATAGAGTTAGGAGTGCAAGTAGGAGAACATAAAGATCAAGCAGGTACTAAGATTGTAATGTAGCAGAAAGACAACTACACTTAGAAATCTAGGTCCAATATTCAGTATTGTTCAGTATTATTGCTTCTGACGTAGGTGATTTTGAGTAAAAAACTTATATTTTTAAGGATCAGAAAATACTTCAATGGTATTTTTTATTTCCATTTTACAAATGAGTAAAATGGCACTCAGAAAATATAAATGAAGTCCTATATACGAGTAAGCTGGGGTTTCTCAACATTAGCATCCTGGCATTTTGGACCAGATACATCTTGTTATTGGGAGCTGTCCCATACAAACGGGTAGAATAGTAGGGGACAAGACGTGATGATGCCAGTTTCAAAAAAAAAAGAAAAGAAAATTGCTCAGTGAGAAGGAAAGCAGACAAGCGTGATTTTGTAGGTCATCAAGAACCTAGAAATAATATTCCATTTTACATAAAATCTCCCTGAATACTCAGTATGTATCTTGCCTGGGGTGGGGGGGGTTTGGGGGGGGTACTCAGGAGAACTTCAGTATCTATAGTTGGCAGGCAGGTGCCCCAGATCTTTTCAAGCCGTTGAGCCACCAGCAAAGAGTGTATCTCATGTGAGTGATTTTAGGTCCCATCTTTGTCAGGAAGGGGCCTCATGTGTTTCCTCTCTAGAAAGAGATGGGTCCTCAGGGTGGGTGCAGCAGGGTCCCACGTTGTTGTTTGTATGACTCCAAGACGTGGAGATGTTTATCTGCTGACTGCTTCATGCTGTCATGTGGAGTGTCACACCCACCACTTTCTGTTCCTTCTCCTAAGCTTGGTCATCAAACTTCAACCCTTTCCACAAATAGATGGAAAAAGATCCAGTTTTCAATGATTTGCAGGTACACCTTCCTTCAAACATGCTCCCTTCCTTTAAAAAAGCAAAATACTTACTAACCATTACTTGTATCAATTGACAATTGAAATTCTTTTACAAGGGCCAGCAGCCACCATTGCTCACCATCTTTTTCCTTCTCTCTTACCCTACTCCCCTGACTCTCTCCACCCTTTCTTTCTTATTACATCAATGGAATACATTAAGAAGTTGGCAGGCACCTGGGTGGCTCAGTTGGTTAGGTGTCCGACTTCAGCTCAGGTCATGATTTCACAGTTCTTGGATTTGAGCTCCCATGTTGGGCTCTGTGCTGACAGCTTGAGTCTGGAGCCCATGTTGGATTCTATGTCTACCTCTCTCTCTGCCCCTTCACTGCTTATGTTCTGTCTGTCTGTCTGTCTCTCTCAAAAATAAACATAAAAAAAAGAAAAAAGAAGTTGAAATCTTGGCACAACATTTTTCAGAAGTTGCCAAATCTGCTATCATTGGAGGGAATAAATAAGAAGAACTAAAGAAAATTTCTAGAAAACATATTTTTGCCTGGTTTTTGTTTATAATTTCCCCCACAAAAGATGTAGTTCTAGGCCAAGAAAAATCACTGCCTTACACCTGCTTATTTTTTTTATTTCCAGCACTAATTTTTATTTTTAGTGGTACTTGTTATTATGAAGGATTTGTTATTGCTTGTTTGTTTGTTTAATTAAATCACTTCATGGAAGTTAGTATAATTATTACAACTCATGGAGAAAGACAAAACCATGAAGAGATTCATGCCAACACAGTATCCTCTGAATATGTCAAGTTTGGGTGGGAACAGTCTACTGTGCCATTGATTCCACTTTGAAAAAATATTTCCCAAGAGCCACTCCTCCCCTTACCCCATGCCTGTATATGGTATTTCAGTTAAAGTAGTGGGAAAAAGAGATAACTGAGTACATGGGTCGAAGTTGCACCCATTCCTTTCTAATTATTTATATGAGTAATTCATTTATATTTAGCAAAAAACAAAACAAACCCCCCAACCCTTTATTTTTCCTCTTTCTAAGTTCACTGTGGAAACACAAGTTCATTGTGGAAAATTTAGAAAACAGAGATAAATGAAATAGGAAAAGAACCTGACCTGTAAAAAATAAAAATCTCTAATTCTGTAACAGAGAAAAACATTATTGCTATTTGAGGTTATAACACATCCTTCCAGTAATGTTTATGTATATATGCCACTTAAATTTTTCTTTTTTCTTTTCTCCCATGAACAAAAAGTGGGTTTACTGGTTAAAATTTAAAAAAATTTAATGCATTGAGAATGTGTTTTAATGTCATTAACTATTATTTTTCAACATCACTTTTTTAAAGTTTATTTATTTTGAGGTAGAGAGCGAGAACCAGGGGGAAGGGGCAGAGAGAAAGAGGGACAGAAGATCCAAAGTGGGCTCTGCACTGACAGCAAAGAGCCCCATGTGGGGCTTGAACTCATGAACCCTGAGATCATGACCTGAGCTGAAGTAGGGCTCTTAACTGACTGAGCCACTCAGGCACACCTAAACATCATTTTTAATAAAAGTCCAATATTCTGTTGGGTGAACAAATTGTAATTTATTTAACTAATCTCTTGTTAAATATATATATATATATATTTTAAATAAATATATATATATATTTTAAATAAATATATATATATATTTTAGTAGGCAGCATACAATAAGCATAAAGGGATATGGGATATACTTTTTAAAGCCACTTCTAATGTAGGTGTATCTGTTTTCTTCTAGTCTTCATTCTAGGATCTAGTTCTGCAGTTAGACTTCATGAAATTTAAATTGTAGAACAATGGGGTGTTGCCATTGATTCATTATAGTTTTTACTCACTTATCCAACCAAATACTTATTGATTGGCTACTCTTTGCCAAGCACTGTGCTAGATATCCAGGATATAATGATTAAGAAGGTAGACATAGTCCTCATCCTGAAGAAATTTAGTTTTGTGTGGGAGAAACACAATAAGTAATTATAATCAGATAATTGACTAGGTGCCATCATAGAGGAAGTACAAACATCCAAGGGAGCATAATAGAGAGGTACTCTGGGGAAGGAGTGGTTAAATGAAATTGTTCACATTGCATGAGAATTCTTTGTGACATGTTCTCATGGTTGGAAAAGGCTTGAAATATCATTTAGTTCAAACCTCTTCTGCTACTGGAATTCTTTGTGTCAAGTGGTGATCTCATAACACAGGGCTTTGCAGTATGGTTAGTGGATTGAGACTTTCTGGATATGTGTCCTGACTCTACTCTTTTACTATCTGCATGTGTGGTTTGGGACACATTGCTTAAGGTCCCTATATTTGTTTCATCTGTAAAATGGGATAATAATAGTACCCACTTAAAGGTGTTGTTGAGATTGAAGGTATAGGCAAAGCACTTAAAAAAATATCTAACACATAGTGCACATGCAATTCATGTGTACTCAAGTCATGCATGATGGGGAACTGTCTATGAAAGCATTTGAGTTGTAAGAAAGTCATTCTTCATGATAGGCTGAAATTGGGCCATTGTAGCTTTTAAAATATATTTTTTTAGTGTTTATTTTTGAGAAAGAGAGAGACAGAGCACGAGTTGGGGAGGGGCAGAGAGAGAGAGGGAGACACAGAATCCAAAGTAGGCTTTGGGCTCAGAGCTGTCAGCACAGAGCCCAAAGTGTTTAGAATTCGTGAACTGTAAAATCATGACCTGAAATTGGACACTTAACCAACTGAGCCACCCAGGCGTCCAGGGCCATTGTAGCTCTTACCTGGAAGGTGTTCTCACCTGAAAAATGTAAGAAATCTCAGGGGAGTAGATTTTGGTTCAATTTAATAAACTAGGTTTCAACATAGAACTAAAAGAAATGGACTGCTTTAGGAGGGACAATTAAAATAACCACACCTAATTTTGGTTGCAGAGATTTCCTTGGATAAAATTCAAAATAGCAGATTTCAGAGCTTATCTGTACTACAAGTGGACTCTGAAATGCGTTTGGAAAGCACGTGAACACAGACACTTTAAACTTTGAATTTGTGCTAAGTGACACTGTTATTGGCAAACTCCACTCTAAATTACACACTTGCATCAGAACATGAGCGTATTATCTTGCATTCAGTTCCACAAATGAATTAATATCCCCACAACACTCAGATTAAACTTGGCTCTGTAACAAGAAATCGGAGACTAACCACTCTCTTGCTATTTTTGTATCAATCAGTATTTGTAGTGAAATTTAGATTATGGCATTGCCAGTCAAAACCAGCCTTCTACCAGAGACCCCTCGAATTATTTTTCTTGCAGTAAAGAGATATTAAAAACAAGACGAAAGGGACCATTTTATATTTTGTTAAGCTTGTTTCCAAGGTTTAAGTGAAATAAATATGCTTACTACTGAGAGAAATTCTCACCATGGGTTTCCTAGTATGAAAGGTTTATGACAGATTTAAACTAATGGAAACAACTATGCTTTGGAACAGAGTGTAAGTGGGAATTGATGAATACTTATCAGTTTTGAACTGATTTACAATTCATGAAGCCCAGAGATGACAGAAAAGAGTGACTACTACTGGAGGCACTTTGGTGAAGGTCACAGGAATAATCAAGAGCGGTCAGCAGTCCATGAGGTTTGTGAATGGAACCTAGCAGGAGCCCACTGCTACTGCTGTGGTGGCCATTTGGTGACGGGGGGGGCTGACTGGGTGGCCAGTCTCACACCTTCATGTATAGTATTTTCATGTCCTTCAAGATATAATCTGTATTATACAACTGAAAAGTTTATTCTTTGATATTATTTACCTCAGATTATTTCTATCAAAGAAGCATGAAGAGATTTACATTTGAAAATTAGAAGTGGTCTCAAATAATATATTGTGTGTGTTTTTTCCTTTAAAAAATGTGTGGGTCTTTTGCTTTTAAGTGAGTTTACCAACTATGAAGGGACAGTTTAGAGGGCTCATTTGAATTCAGAATTGACTTCCCTAGTTTCTTCTTGAAATTACTTCTCACTTCTCAGTGAAGGTCGGTATTATCTATTCAAACCAGAGAAGCTCAAATCTGAGTCTCAAAACTAGTATCTCTGGGGTACCGGGGTGGCTCAGTCAGTTAAGTGTTTAACTTTAGCTCAGGTCATGATCTCATGGTTTATGAATTTGAGCCGCACTTTGGGCTCTGTGCTGAAAGCTCAGTGCCTGGAGCATGATTTGGATTCTGTGTCTCCCTCTCTCTCTGACCCTCCCCTGCTTATGCTCTCTCTCTCTGTCTCTCAAAAATAAATAAAAAAAAACATTAAAAAATTATTTTAAAAAATTCCTTTCCCATGGATAATCTTAGGGTTTGAATTTTTCTCTGATGAAAACAGAGGTGACCAACTGTCCACCATTACAGTATCCCTAAGAGATTCATATACAGAAGCCATATACTAGGAGAATACACATTGCTTTTTCCTCTATAAAAAGTCCTGTTGACCCCAAGACATCCTGGTCTTGCTAAACTAGGTGAACTGTAAGTGAACCAGATGATTCCTTTTGCCTTTCTAGCCTAAGGCCAAATCTGAATAGTCCTTCATTGCCCCTTTCTCAAAGCCCATACTCCATACTTGACCTTTGAGGTCTTACTACAGTGATGACAAGAAGAAGCAAAAACAGGTGAATTGCTGAACCCCAGAGTAGTATTGGCTTTATCTCCCCACTTCCAGGCCTCTTCAGGGCAGGGGGACCTCTAAAAGCAGGACTCAGAACTATCCACACCAACATCCTGGAAGGGAATAAAACTAAGGTAGCTAAGGACTGAGAGAAGGTGGAAAGAAAGCCGTAACCCCATAGAGGCCTTGATGCCAAGGCAAGGTCTTTTACATTCTTCTCTGTCTCCTGATAACATATCCTTGGAGTGTCCCTTCCAGTGCTCCTTGACGGGAGGATAAGATTGTGTTGAGTGGTGGTAGAGATGGGAGAGAGTAGAGGCTGGTTGAAGGACCCCAGAAATTTGTGCTACAAATACCTTGGAAAGGACAAATAAAGTCATTGCCTTATCTTAGTTACTCTTGAAATTCACAGATGAGACAGAGTTCAGCATTTCATGGGAGTGAAGAGCAAGGACTCCCAAGTTAGACTACCTCAATTTGAAATCCAAGTGGCCTCATACATTTACTTACCCTTCTTTTTGCCTTTGTTTCTTTATTTTTAAAATAATGATTATAATAGAGTTTAGAATGGTTAAAAATATTGGTGGGATGAGTACATATGGTGGTGGCACAAGGTATTCAACTAGGCAAATCCAGTTACAGTTGGAGATTTCAATACTTTTCTCAGTAATCAGAAAACAAGTAAAGAAAAAATTATCAGTAAGAAAATAGGGGACCTGAACAACACCTGATTGACATTCATAGAACACTCTAACACAACTAGACTCTGACAGCTGGTCCAATGCCAGTTATTAGAGGTTTCCAACCTGCAAACTGAGATCATGACCTGAGCTGAAGTTGGTTGCTTAACCAACTCACCCACCTAGGTGCCCCACGTAATTTTTAACTTTATTAAAAAAAAAAAAAAGAAAATTACCTAATTGCAGAACTAGTAAAGCAATGATTCTTGCTTAATAGTATATATATAACTCATATATTTTTTTTCGCTTCTGACAACTCTAACATAAGATTTAGATACTTTCTGCTTTGGGAATGTATAGTGTGAGGCATGTCTCATTCTTCCCTCTTTTGCCTTGGAAGTTGGATGGTCAATGGAGGATAGCAGAGATGGGAAGGAGCATCTGTAGATAGGCACTGAATTTCCAAAAATATTTTAATGTTCTTATTTGACAATAATAATGAGGTAGAAGATGAAAATGGTATTATTCATGCTATTATTCGTTATTATTTTCTTGGCTTTCGCTGAACTGCTCTGATTTCATCATCATCTATTTCTTATTCCAGCAAAGTAAGGTTAGACGGTGTAATAGTTAATTGTCTAGGACATCCAAGATTGGTTTCCCTAACTATGAAATAGGCTTTTTAGCACCAATTAAGAATAGTGGGTTAAAGCAGATTCTTTACATGAGGAAATGAAAATCAAAAGCAAAACAAAACAATTAGTGAGAAGAGCATGAGTTAGTGCAAGCAAATGAAGAAATCTATACTGCAGTGGATGAATCATTGTCCTGACTTCCCCTGGGTTTTGCTTGCTGAGGCCCTCCTGCTGAGATAGATGTGCTTTTGCAAGGCAGAATTGGAGATGAGTAAATAAGAAGGTGGTTATTCACTTTTATCAGCACAGCAACCCACATGTCAGTTCAAGAAAATGTTCGTTCGTGAAGAAAATTCTGTGAGGTTTTGGAATCGGAACCCAAGTTACTTTTGGAATTAAAAGAATCGGAATAGGGACAGCACAATCACTTATCTGATTGATGAAACAAGAGAAGGCCTGATGGAGATCATCTTGGCGCATTTGGAAAACAACCTCAGGGCTCCTGCTGACAGGACACTTTTCCCAAGTACTATTAATTATAATGCATTATTAGCTAACTGCAGGCAGCAGACACCCTTTGCATGTTAACTAAAGTGCAGCAGCCATTTAGCTAGTGGGGCCTGCTCAGTCTTTAAAATTGTCTTAATCATTAGTGAATTAGTTAAACTATAACGTTAGGAGATAAAAATAATCACCCGTGTCCCTTGAGAGCAAGTCTAAACTGGAACTGCTTGTCGGAGGCTCTGAATACAGACCTTCCTGACTGTGCAGATTGTTGGGTGACAATCAGCACAGCTCCAGACGTAGCCAGCCAGCTTCACCCTGTCTCCTCAGGGTCATGCAGTATCATGAGATCATTGTTATAGGGTTGATTTCTGCCTCAGAGTGTTGTAGGTTTGTGAAAAGGGCAGTGGTACCATGGCCTTTATATTCAGTTCTCAACCATTCGAGGATTGATGATCCAGTTAGCAAATTTTTGAAACTCATGCTTTTTTCAGTGCTCTTTTTGGGCTATTTCACTGATTATTTATGGCTCCACCTGGGGAGGTCTGGAAATAATGTTGAGATTCAATCAAGCCTCCTTGGCAGTTCTGGAAAGAGGTTTTGAGTGTAGCTCAGAGACTGTGAAGAGAAACTAAAATCGTGCTTTAGGATTACCTCTGGATTTTGTTGATTGGCATATTCCTTTTCTGCTGCAAGTCACCTAGAGTTAACAGAATGAACAAGGCTTAAATTGTTTGGTTTGGGTTCATGTTTTGATAATTGACCATAGCCAGAAAACATGGGAAAAAAATCTCTCCTCAAACAACCTAAGAAGAAGTTAATTGCCTTTCATTTTATCCATGTTTTAAAAAAACATTAAATTGATGTTTTAAATTTACTACATAGTAAAATTCACTCTTTTTGGTACAACTCTGTGCCTTTAGACAAATACATAGTTTAGGAAACCACCACTACAATCATGATAAAGAATAGTTCTGTTACTCCCCCAAGGTCCCTCATGCAGCCCCTTTACAAATTAATCCTGTTTTTTGGCAGATAACACCGTAATCTGATTTCTAGCCCTATCCTTTTGTCTTTTAGATGTCCTGTTAGTGGAATCATAGATTATGTAGTGCTTTGAATCTTGTTTTGTTCATTTAGCCTAATATATTTGAGATTCATCCATGTTGTTGCATGTGTTTAATTAAAGGAGGCCATTAGACTGAAGTGGCTCTAATGCCTTGGCACCTATCTGAGCAGATCAAAATCAAAACCTAAGCCTGTAAATGCTTCAAGGATAAGAAATCAAAATCTAAGGATGGCCAATCACAACCAGCCAACTAGGCTTTCCCAAATAAAGCAACCCTATAGCCAATCAAATAATTTTTTTGCTTTGTCCCTGCGTCTTCTCTGTGAAAATATTGCTCCTAGCTCCTATTGATGGAGCACTCCTAATCATGTCCTGCTTGGCACTGCCCAATTCGAATTGGTTTTTGCTCAGATAAACTCTTAAAATTTTTAATATGCCTCAGTTTAACTTTTAACACATTTTACATTTATTCATTCTTTTTTATTACTTAGTATTCTATAGTTTCGCTATCCATTCCTCAGTTAAATGACATATAAACATAAGTTTTTTTTTTTTTTTAATAAATGCCTGAGTGTAAGATTGCTGGTTCTTATGTTAAGTAAATATTTAACTTTATAAGAAACTGCCAAAGTCTTTTCTAAAAGGGCTCTACCATTGTGCATCCCATCCAGGAATAACAAGAGTTCTGGTTATTCTGAATCTTCTCCAGCAGTTGGTATTATTAAGTAGTTTTCTGTTATTGATTTCTAGCTTAGTTTTTAATGTTTATTTTTTTTTATTTTTGAGAGAGAGAGAGTGTGAGCAGGGGAGGGGAAGAGAGAGGAGGATGCAGAAGATCTGAAGTGGGCTCTGCACTGACAGCAGAGAGCCCGATGCCGGGCTTGAACTGCAAGATCATGACCTGAGCCGAAGTCAAACACTTAACTGACTGAGCCACTCAGATGCAATTTTTAAAAACAATTATTTGTACTTCAAAAAAATCCTGTAATTTAAGCAGAATTCATGCCATCTTCACTTTCATTTTACATAGGAGCAAATGATTGAAATTTTAGAAGATTATGTAACCCACCCAGAATGACTCATCTGATAACTTCATAATCAAGGCTGAACATTGGAGTGCGGTTGGTTTACTAGGTTTAGTCCAGGTACCAGTTATCCCCTCAATTACTGCTCAGGGTGTGAGCTCACCTAGCACTTTCTGTGCTGAAAAGGAATAGTTCATCTGATACAAGTAACCTTAATTTTTCTACTCTTTGTCACCAAATATTTCCATATCTTTATTCATTTTTTATTTTTATCTCACCTGTCCATCTTTTTGTTTTTAATATCTGTGATTTTTGTAACAAACTTTCCCATGGTTTGCTTATCTTCCTCTTGTTCATCCTAAAATCCTTTCTCTCTGTCTTTTCATATAGTCTACAAACACATTCACACACGTCCCATTATAATAAAACCTGATTATTTTTCAAATTGCAGACCCATTTCTTTTGTTTTTCACACCTTCTATTTCTAAAAGAAGGTAAACTCTCCCCACATATATTTTAATCCTTTACAAACATAATATACATGCACAATGAAAACAATTTAGACCAGTCACACACACACACACACACACACTGTCTGAAATTCTACCACCATGTTTAACCATTAACCTCTGTTACTGTTGTTCTCTCTCTCTCCCTCTCTCTCTCTCTCTCTCTCGCTCTCGCTCTCTCCCTTTCTCTCCTCACCCATCTCCCTCTCTTTTTACCCCTTTTACTTTCTTGATGTCTATTTTCTAAATGTATATATTTATTTTCATCTACTTTTGTGCTATATAGCTTTTTAAAAGTTGATTTGCTATTTTATATTATTTAAAAAAAATTTTAATGTTTTGTTTTGAGAGATCGAGAGAGAGAGAGAGAGACAGAGTGTTAGTGGGGGAGGCTCTTAGCTGTCAGCACAGAGCCCAGTGCGGGGCTCAAACTCACAAACCATGAGATCATGACCTGGCCAAAGTCAGATGCTTAACTGACTGAGCCACCCAGACGCCCCATAGGTTGATTTAATATTTTATTTTATTTATTTTTTTAAAATAGTTTATTGTCAAATTGGTTTCCATACAACACCCAGTGCTCTTTCCAAGTGCCCTCCTCCATTACCACCACCTCTTGCCCCCTCTCCCCCTTCCCCTTCAACCCTCAGTTCATTTTCAGTATTCAATAGTCTCTCAGGTTTTGCATCCCTCTCTCTCCTCAACTCTCTTTCCCTCTCCCTGGTCCTCCATTAGGTTTCTCCCGTTCTCCTGTTAGACCTATGAGTGCAAACATATGGTATCTGTACTTCTCCGCCTGACTTATTTTGCTTAGCATGACACCCTCGAGGTCCATCCACTTTCTACAAATGACCAGATTTCATTTTTTCTCATTGCCATGTAGTACTCCATTGTGTATGTATATATCACATCTTCTTGATCTACTCATCAGGTGATGGACATTTAGGCTCTTTCCATGATTTGGCTATTGTTGACAGTGCTACTATGAACATTGGGGTACATGTGCCCCTATGCATCAGCACTTCTGTATCCCTTGGGTAAATCCCTAGCAGTGCTATTACTGGGTCATAGGGGAGTTCTATGGATAGTTTTTTGAGGAACCTCCACACTGTTTTCCAGAGCTGCTGCACCAGTTTACATTCCTACCAACAGTGTAGGAAGGTGCCCGTCTCTCCACACCCTTGCCAGCATCTATATAGTCTCTTGACTTGTTCATTTTAGCCACTCTGACTGGCATGAGGTGGTATCTCAGTGTGGTTGATTTAATATTTTAAATTAAAATGTTATTTAATTTTTATAAAAGAATGCATGTCTATAATTTAAAGGTCAATAATAGTACAAAGTTTATATTACAAACATTTAAAAAGCTACAAACTATCGTTTCTTGCCCCAATCGTCTCCACCTATGAATGTCCTTGTAGATGAACACTTGAAAAGTTTTTAGATATCCTGTAAAGCTTTAATGTTCATATTCTAATTCATATGCTACTTGTTCAGGGTCCTGGCAGAAAAAGAGATGATTATAGAAGCTTAATGAAGAGATGATTAACAGAGGAGAAGGTCACCTTATGGAAACAGGAAGGGATGGTAAAGCTCTGGGACTTGTCTTAGTGGAACTAATAATAGTAGGATGCCATTGCCAACTCTAGAATTAAGAGGGGCAAGGTCAGAGGAATGATTATCAGACAACAGTAAGAACAGTGGCTGGAAGAGAGGGCCCACCTTGCAGGATCTGTGACCACAGTTGGAGGAATACAGAAACCGCCACCCAAAGGTGGGAAGGTGGAAACCGCAGGAACCAATAGTCTGCTTCCTCCTGCTTCTGTCGTCCTATTTCCGCCAGTACTTCCCATTAAGCAAACCCAACTAGAAGCTAAAGACAAGGAACCCAACTGGTAGCATGAAGAGACCAGTCTCCTGAGGCACAGAGTGGGTTAGAAAGGGTTACAATAGATCTACAAGAGCACAGGGATAATTACCAGCACACATCCTATTGTTTGGATGCTAGATCATCTGATTCTCTAAGTTTTATTCTGCAGCCTACTTCGACCCCAACATTTAGTTCCTGTATAACTTGTAATAATTGTTTTCAAAGTTGCATGTATTATCTCTTATTATGGGCAAAAATATACACTTTCATGCCCAATAATGTGCCTAATGTGCATTCAACCAGTTCTTTCCGAATACCTCTTTCATAATCAACCTTCTAAATAGATCCTGGCTCTCACTATGTAGCATTGTCCCAGAGTATTAAAATTTAAGAGTAGACAAACAAAACAATATTTGGGAATAAATTTTTAGCTATGAAGTCTACCGTAATTAAAGTGAAATAAGAAAGAGTATATATTTTTATGTTTATTTTAGAGAGAGAGAGAGAGAGAGAGAGACAGAGCACAAGTAGGGGAGGACAGAAAGAGAGGGACACAGAATCTGAAGCAGGCTCCAGGCTCTGAGCTGTCAGCAGAGAGCCCAACGTGGGGCTTGAATCCACGAACTGTGAGATCATGGCGTGAGCCGAAGTTGGACACTTAACTGACTGAGCCACCCAGGCGCCCCAAGAAATAGTATATTTTGGGCCAAGTTAGAATATTTTGATTTTAGGCTTTGTAGAATAGGATAATGACCACTTTTGTTTAGTAGAATTTACCCAATTATTTTCAAAGTGTATTGCCCCTGAGGGAAAGACCCAAAAGAGTAAAGAAAGTAAAACATCTGTTAGAAATACAGGACACAGACTTATGGCACATATCCATGCCTAGTGAATGATTGCAACAATTCGATAACAAATTCTTCCACAATATAATTTCTTTGATTTCTACAAAATTAAAGAAAGGTCTAACTAAGTTGTTAGCTGATGATTAAAATTTAGTTTTATGATTAATTTTATGTGCTTTTTGACTATAATTTGGAAATTGTTTATGGAATACTTGTTCTAGCCCTATATTATTATTTATGAAAACAAGAATTTTAATATATCAGTACTAAAGAGTAATAATAGAATTTATGATTACTCTTTAATTTTAGCAGTAAGAACTATCCATCCATTAATGTTTTAACTGATTAAAAATAAATAACTTCTCATTGAGATGAAATTTAATGACTTTAAGAATTAATAATTCTATGAAAATCTGTAATACCATTTTGTTTCATCCTTTGTGTACCACTCACAATCATAAATGCCAACACAATCCAGAATTTGGGCCTTTATTGACATGGAACATTTTTTTTCTTTTTAAATTTTTATTTAAATTCTAGTTCGTTAACATCCAGTGCAATATTGGTTTGAGTGATTGATCTCTTACATGTAATACCTGGTGCTCAGCATAACGAGTGCCCTCCTTAATACCCATATTTCGTCTAGCCCATCCTCCACCTCTCTCCATCAACCTTAAGTTTGTTCTCTATCATTAAGAGTCTCTAATGCTTTGTTTCCTTCTCTCTTCCTTTGTCCTCTTCCCATGTGTTCATCTGTTTTGTTTCTTAAATTCCATGTATGAGTGAAATCATATGGTATCTGCCTGCCTTTAGCTGACTTTGTTTTGCTTAGCATAATACACTCTGGCTCCATCCACATCCTTGTAAATGTTAGGATTTCATTCTTTTTCATGGCTGAGTAATATTCCTATATATATATATATATATATATATATATATATATGTATGTGTGTGTGTGTGTGTATCACATCTTCTTTATCCATTC
This sequence comes from Suricata suricatta, assembly GCF_006229205.1. NCBI lineage: Eukaryota > Metazoa > Chordata > Mammalia > Carnivora > Herpestidae > Suricata > Suricata suricatta. Next base: position 93,884,073 of record NC_043704.1, on the reverse strand, counting down.
ATCAGTTGGACACTTGGGCTCTTTACATAGACGTGGGATGTTTTTAAACATAAAAATTCAAATTATAGATATTTTTGTTGCAAAAACTCAGAATCATAAAGAAGTTAAAGAGCTGTTTTAAAGCATATAAATTTTTTATTTGGGATGAAAGAATTTGGGGGAAATGAAAAGGAAGTATGAGAATAGAGAAGAATGCAGTAAAATTTCCAACTGTTAATATATGTGTATGTATACATATTTATTTATTTATTTGTATTTTAGGGAGAGAGAATGCATGAATGTGCATGGAGGTGAGGGACAGAGGGAGAGAATCTTAAGCAGTTTCCATGCTCAGCATAGAGCCTGATGAAAGGCTTCATCCCATGTCCCTGGGATAATGACCTGAACTGAACTCAAGAGTCAGACATTCAACTGATTGAGCCACCCAGGCACCAATGTATATATTTATATTTATATATATTTTTAATGGTTATGTTGAGTAACAAATTACTATGGTATTTAAATTTTATTGGATAACTAGAGGACAGCAATTAAAATTTTTTTTTAAGTTTACTTATTTTAAGAGAGAGAGCAAGTAGGGAAGGGGCAGAGAGAGAGGGAGAGAGAGATTCCCAAGCAGGCTCCACACTGTCAGCACAGATCCCAGTGTGGGGCTGGATCTCACAAACTGCAAGTTTATGACCTGAGCTAAAACCAAGAGCTGGACTAATCAACTGAGCCAGCCAGGTGCCCCAAGGACAGCAATTTTTTGAAGTTTATTTACTTTGAGAGATATTGTGAGAGCATGAGTGGGAGAAGGGCAGAGAGGAAGAGAGAGAGTCCCAGGGAGGCTCTGGACTGTCAGCACAGAGCCCAATGAGGGGCTTGAGCTATGAGATCATGACGAGCTGAAATCAAGAGTCTGATGCTTAACCAACTGAGCCACCCAGGTACCCTAAACAACAATTTTTAAATATTGATATATATTTTTAAAAACTATATCCTTTGCAGCTATTTAAACAAAGATTTTAGATATCAACTTAAAAACTTAGTAACCACTATACTTATTTTCTCTTTTCTCCTTTTTACTGTATTTGTTTTCAGCTTTTATCCCTTTTATGAGAATGCAAGTAATTGAGGATATGGACCATGTTTTCTAAGTTTTGTGTGTTTCACAAAATTTTAACAAAGTGTCTTATTCATAATGAGAGCTCAACTAAATATTAACTGAATAAAAGGGAGTTATTCATTTCTCTTCAATTGTTTTTATGTAGCCTTCAGGTTAATTTTTCGTACCACTGATAATAGAAATAAATGCCTTGTGGAAATAAAATTTGGATTTAAAAAGTTACTCACAGGGGTGGCTGGGTGGTTCAGTTGGTTGAGTGTCCAACTCTTGGTTTCAGCTTGGGTCATGATCCCACTGTTGTGGGATCAAGCCCTGCATCAGACTCAGTGCTGAGCATGGACCTGCTTAAGATTGTCTCTTTTTCTCTCTCTCTCCCTCTTCCCCCACCCCAGCTTGTGTGCTCTCTCTCTAATAAATAAATAAATAAATAAATAAATAAATAAATGAAAAAAGTAACTCACATATTATCTTTAAAATGAGAATAGGAACAATACTGTGAGAAGGAAACAGGATATACAGTAAACCAATATTTATTTTCCTAAATGTAGTTATTTCTAATATAAAATGAAGCAACACTAAGCACTCAGAAATGTATTTATTAACACAAAACTCTACTGTATATATACCCCTAACTGCAACGCATCTCTTTTCATGATTCTAATACGCACCAAATTAGAAAGCAGTAAAAACACCAGCAGATGGCTCAGAGTGGTTGGCAACAAACCTTTTCTCCTCAGGTCACTGACAGAATTGTAATGAAAAGTATATATTCTTTTATACTATACTCAGCACCTCTGCTTAGGACACCATAAGCAGAAGATATTGCTTAATGTTGCCTTATTTCCTACGTATGCTATAATACGTTAGCCAGAAGTAGATTATGCCCACACATGGGTTTACATGTATATGACACTTTTACAATTTTTGAGGCTTACCAAGAAGGTTTGGTCTTGTCCTGTGATTATAATCTTGTTGAATTACATTTAAATATACAGTATTTTACTGTGTACTTAGAATTATCTAAGACATAATATTACAGTGACCTCTTAAAAAAATAACTTAGGCAAAAGCAAACTTTAAAAATATAATAAAAACTCATAACTGACTTAGAAATATCAAGTTTGGGTTTAGGAATTAGAATAGCCTAATATCTGCCATAATTTTTACCATTCTTTTGTCATTGTAAGATTGTTGCTTGAAGTAAGAAAAAATATCTTGAATTTATAAAAGTTCTTATATTCAAAAGATAAATTTGGGGAAAAACTTTAAGAAAAGAAAAGAAAAATTTGGAACCGTCTTATATATGACAAACTTTTATCTTAGCAGTATCTTTGTGAATGTAATTCTAGGTAACATTCATTGAGCAGGAACTCTACAAGGCTTAGAAGTCTCTGAGGTAGGTAATACTGCTGTGCTTCCACATCACGGTTCATGAATGTCAAAGGGCGCAGATGGGGGTATTCATACCCTGGTCTTCTGGACTGCTTCTTAGACTGTGAGCTCCTTGAGGAGGCAGCGGGCAGTGTCTTAGTGTGTCTCAGCACTATCACAGTGTTGGCTGCATAGAGGAGACGGTTAGAGAAGACCCTTCCACTGGTGTAATGGCAGGGGGCAATAGCTAGGTGAGTAGCCAGACCAAGAATTGTAATCATGCTTCTAACAAGCTAAGAGAAAAATCACATTTGTTAGAAGATTTGAATATGAAAACACTTACAAACATGATAGAGTACTATGAAAATTAACGTTCAAACTCATAGCTAATTTCCTTGGATTATATGTAATTAATCAGTGCCAATATTAGTATTTATTATGAGGTATCCCGTTGAGGACCAAGGAGTTTCTATGATGTTAAGCTCGTTCCTTTGTCTTCCTATAATGCTTTTACAGCTTATTACTTGACGTTAAGGTTTCTTTTCAACTCACTTGTACCTCTGCAAGGAAAAATTAAGGAAGGGAAACATTGTAATTTACTTCAGTTTCTCTGAGGCAGAAAACTTCAGGCTCTGAATTTCTGGTGTTTATGAGTCAGTTGAAATAACTAATTAGAACTTAAAAGTGGTCTTTTGGGTTCTTTGTTTAAACTTTTACTACTTTATTTTCTTGGTAAATGAGATCAGGCATAGCAGTTTGATTAAATCACACTTATCACATATAAAAATGTAAATTTCTTTATCATTCTAACTTTGGGCTTCTCAAAGACCACCAGCATCCTGAAGAGGAGGATGCGAGCCACACAAGAGCCATTCTCCTGCTCCTGCTCTGTTCAGAGTCCCCATATTTCTTCCTAGGTTCACAAAAATCTTTTGAAGTATTTAAGTTCTCTTTAACTGTGTCCTGAAGACTTAAGTAAAAATAATTTATTCCATACTGGTCCAAAAAGAATACAAAGCAAAGTGAAAAGAAATAATTTTATGTTGTTTGGACTGCCAAATTATGTAAAAAGTAAATAACTTAGGAGAAAAAAACAAAAAAACAAAACCAAAAGTAAGTGTTCATGTTTTTTTCCCCTCCACTCTTAAAAAGTACTTTAAAAAAAATGCCTTTCTTTTAAGCACATTAAGGCAAACATAAAAAGGATTGACTCAGTACTCCATTTTGTGGGGAAAACAGCCTGGAGATATTTTAGCTCCCTGCTAAGCCTTTGGTATTCATCAGAACTGTATTTCCATAGTTGTAAAACTGACTGTAAGTGAAAGTCTGTTTAATCATCTGTGTATTTTCAATTTGCTTACATAGGTAAAAACACTTAGGACAGTGCCTGGCACATAGATAGTACAGAGTAAATGTTAGCAATAGCAATAGAACAGCTTAGATAGCATCCATATTCTGCCTGACAAAGAAGGAACATCAAAAGGGATGATTATCTAACCAGAAATATAAACAGGGATTTTGATGAAGTCTGAAATTGAACGAACATTCAGGAAGTTTCAGAAGCCCACATTCAGGAATCCTCCAACCTGCTCCTTCACCTTGTCTTGAAACATAATTCAGAAGATCCTTTTTAATAAACAAAGCAAACCTGTATTTCAAATTTCCCTTAGGCTCCTGTAACTTATTTAGTGTTTGAGGAGATACAGAAATGCCCAATTTAATCACTGTTTGAATGTATTTTATAGTAACACATCTCAAAAAACCAGGCTGTGTTCAATTTAAAAGCAAACCAAAGTATAGCTTCAAGGATTGAACCAGCAAGGAATTAACATAGTTTATAATAGATATTAACTGATAACCCAGGCTATATGACCGGTAAAATCTTATCAAGTGTTTAATCTTATAAAAATCAAGCAAAGGAACTAATTTTTTTTCCTGAGTACTAGAAGATTTGTTAAGCCCACCAAAAATAAAAGTTTCTTTATGCACATATCTTAATATACTCATAAACTATTCCACATGAAAATACAGAAAAAATAAACCATTAAACAAGATATAAATTCTGATACACAAGAAAAAAAGGTGAGTGGGAGAAAAGGAAAAGCTGTCAATTTTAACATGGACCTTATTGCCATTAGCCAAATCTTGAGTATGCGTCTATGGGTAAGAAAATTCCAACATAATAATATGCAAATACGTAAATTAGTTGCATCTCCAGGTTTCTAGCTACATGCTTAATGGAGCATTAACATGACATAATTGAAACAGCTTCCATTTTAGGAGAACCTTGTTATAAGAAATAGAACTGGAGGGTGCCTGGGTGGCTCAGTCAATTAAGCATCTGACTCTTGATTTTGGCTCTGGTCACGATCTCATAGTCGCGCTGAGCCCCACGTCATGCAGGGGCTCCCAGTCACAATCTTGAGCCCCATGTTGGGCTCTGCACTGAGTGTGGAGCTTGCTTAAGATTCTCTCTCTGCACCTCCCCAGGACCCCTTCTTTTAAGAGTAGAGCTAGCAACATTAGAATGTACTTGCCCTTTGGGATATTAAAATGAGCTAGACTTTTGGTTTACTTAATTCCAGAGTCTTACTATCAAAAATAGATGCTCTAATTTAAAAAAAATACTTTCTTTGGTAATATTTGAGGACATTACTGAGAAAAGCCCATAAAAGTTCTCTAAAAAATAAAACAATACTTCAAGATGTAGATTTAACATTCTCAAAGAATTGTCATTTAAAAATACACAACCTCCTTTCTGTTCCTTGTCATGCCAAAAATCAGGTTATCCTTACACAGTCTCTGAGGCTTCAAGGAATTCCATTTCCATGGCAGCTTTGGGCCCTTGGGCTGTGCCACTCTTCTTTCGGAATTCTGCTGCGATTTCCTCAAAGGACTTTCCTTTGGTTTCCGGAACTTTGAAAAATGTAAACAGAGTAAAGGCCAGGATCACTCCAGCGAAGAGGAAAAACACATAAGGTCCACAGAACTTCTGCACAGAGAACAGAGTTCCAATTATCAGTCATTCTACTCCACTGTTCAGCAAATTTGCACCATATTAGGCTGCTTACCGCAATGTACTGGAAACACAGAGCTACGATGAAATTGCAGGTCCAGTTGCTGAATGCAGCTATTGCTAAAGCAGCAGGCCGTGGTCCTTGACTAAAGAACTCCGCCACCATGAACCAGGGGATGGGGCCTGGCCCAATTTCAAAGAAACTGACAAAGAGGAAGATGGCTACCATGCTCACATAACTCATCCAAGCTAATTTATTCTGAGGAAAAAAACAAAAAACAAGAGCGGAATTGGGATTATTGGCAGTTTCTTCCTTTAAGTAGGCTCTCATTGAGTTCAGCAGTGACATAGCTCTCTTTCTGATATGTTTATATGCAAATAACTACCAATTATTCTAGTCTGAGACAAGTTTATTCTAGTGTGAGTTGTGCTTAAATCTTTTGAACTTTGTTATAGGATATCTTCTGGATTAGGACTTTATATGACTTTTAGTCATGTTTTCCTGTGCAAGAGGCAAGGCAAGATTCTACTGATCTTTGCTCCTGTTCATATCAAGATTGCCAGATGAGATGCAGTACCCTCCATGAAGTAGTGGACGAGGGTGCTAGATTTGGAGAGGTCCTGGGACTTGCCCTACATCACACAGGTGGCCAACTGGCCAAGCCAGTGTTAGAGCCCGATTGAGGCTGACCCCAAAGACTATGCTCTGTCCATTTTGTCACACTGCTTCCCTTGGTAACAAGTGCAATTTACTTGTGATGTTAAAGTCTTTAAACTCAAAACACTAGTTTCCTTTTCCTTGACATTCCTCCTTTGTATTAAATGCTGTTCCTCTGGCTTTATCTCCTAAATGAGTCTCATATATTTTACATGCAAAGCACTTTGACCTGGAGCACAGAAGTGCTATAATATGGTAACCAAAAACCTTGGTGCAAAAATCTACACTTACCAGTAGGATAAGTCCCACGGACATGAAGATAGCACAGACAAACATCCCACTCATTCCTATTAGAAACAGACAGCGTCGCCCTGCCTTCTCCACAAGGAACACCTAGGAAAGTTTCAAAATATACTGACTTAAATGGTTTTTACGGCCAAAGAGGTCATTTTAATTCATACAGCTGGAAGGAGGTGGTTCTGTAATCCCATTTTAATATCTTTTGTCTGAGGTGGCATTACTGGTCTCAGTGAGCAGAAGTAATTAACAGATACCTGCTTCATTTAGTCACATTGATTTCAACAGGCGATTCTGGAGAAAGAGCCTTGCATAGCCTTACCATCACTCTACAATTATCACTTGAGTACAGTAGTAAGAGGTTGTACCTCTTGTATCTCTTTCAGTGGATTTCTTATTCATTTAAAGTGTCTCTACATTAAAAATGACATTAATTTATCTTTTGATAATTATCCTGTTATAAGTACAAGGTTGTGTGCACTGTAGACACCTGAAATCATATAACTGTTGGGTTGTCAACCATTCTTATCCAACTTTCTCACTGCTAATGAAGTCAAATTATGGCCATTCACCTGGCAACTTACAGAATTTGATCACGTTGCTGTTTAGTCAGATCTGCATTTTTCTGGTGTCCCTAAATGTATTTGGTGCTGGAAGTGAATTATCCATTTGAAAAGACTTCAAAACAAAAGCTTTATAATACTTTCTTATCGTAATTTGGGAGATATGTCATAGGTGCTTTTGAGTCTGTAGACCTTTGCAATTAATGGTTAAGATTTACAATTAGCCAAGACCAATGTTTGTTAAATAGACTTTTCTTGTTTGATTCTTGGACTACTGCCCAGGTTGGTGAATCACACACAAAAAACTAAGTCATAATTTCTCACTTCAATGACTAAATTGGCTTGCTCATAAATCTATCAGTAAATCTATAGCAATCCTATACCCTTTAGCTCTGGCTCTGAAAATATGAGAAACATTTGTTTTCATCTATAGCAAAAACCCCTTTCATTTCAGAGGCATTACGTATTTAGGTTTCAAATCACTGCTGGATGATGAGCAAAGAGCCTATGTTTACTGTTGAAAAGGTAATGTGAGAAACAGATCTTTCCCAAGTTCCTAACATTTCTCTTGATTTTGTAAGTTTCTCTTCATCCCCAAGTTCATAACATTTCTCTTTTTTTAATATATAGTTTATTGTCAAATTGGTTTCCATATAACAGCCAGTGCTCTTCCCCACAAGTGCCCTCCTTCATGACCATCACACCTCCCTCTTTAGATCGATTTCTGTATTCAGGAGTCTCTCATGAGACCCTCTCCCTAACTCTTTTCCCCCCTTCCCTTCCCCATGGTCCTCTGTTAGGTTTCTCCTATTAGACCTATAAGTGCAAACATATGGTATCTGTCCTTCTCCCCCTGACTTATTTTGCTTATTAGCATAACATTTCTCTTGATTTGATTCTGTAAGTATGACTTTCAAAGCTGACTTGATGACATCATGTCAAGCTATCAAGAAAATAAAAGCATTTCTTCAGGAATGAGGGCTTTTCCTATGTGTCTTCTGCTTGTGAACAATTATTGCTAGTAGGATAATAAATTCTAAAACCACATGCCTTGGAAACTGAGCTGGACTCATTTCTTGAGGCTAGGTGAGCATGTGGGGAGGAGTGTGGCCCCGGGTGAAACTTGGTTAGGGGCTAGAGATGTCTGCCTGACGAGAACCCTTTTCTTTGTCCAAGACATTGTGAGTCACAAAGATCCTGGATGCCTCCTTGGAGTTTAGTAATTGCTGTTTCTCCTCTAGATCCATCTATTTCCCCGTTTCCTCCACAATTCTTCCTGTTTTGTGTTTTCTTAACATTATAGGCCCTCTTCTCCTGGCCCATTAGTGTGGAAGAAGATATGGAATGTGGAAACATAATTCAGCATGGGGTTAAGAAAATCCTTCTTTTCCCAAATACTCACTTAAGAGAAAAAAATTGTTTGATTATATTCCTTCCAAGTCAGTGAAACATTAAATGTCCTATCAATGCATATTCTTACTTGCGTATCTTTATTTGAAAGGATAAACATTGGTTAATTTGGGGGAGAGGAATTGGATGGCTGAGGGACTATCCTTTTTGTACTTTTTCAGCCTTAAAACAACTTTTCAAATATAAATATATTTTAAAAAATTAGCTCTGGAGAGTTAATTAGGCAGCTGATTAGAGCTGATTTTTAAAATGATGCCACTCATCTGTTCACAACCTTTCACAGAATAAAAGGATAAACTGTAAGAGGGTATATTTAGCATAGTCAAGATACTTTTCAAAGCAACAAGCAACTCATCCTATTCCAACTGGATTGGTGGGGAGGGGGACAAAAATGAATTCTGCAGTAGTTTCCTTTTTAGGCATTTAGAGTTTTGGTTACTCCATTTTGACAACTTGATGTTTTACATAGCAAATCCTGTTATATGTAAAATGTTTTAAACATAATCTCTATATTAAAAAATACTTTGAAGTGGGATTTGTAAAAAACATATCTCAGGAGACAAAAGAATGTGAGTAGTTTTTTGGATCACATCCCAGTAGCAGGCCTTCATCGATTTCCAGTGGCCTTTTGGCTTGAACAGGCATTATCTCTAAAGGCATGTCTACAGAACTACTGGTGTTCTCTTGTTATCTGTTCTCTCTCCTCCTTCCAAGGTCCAGCACTGTTTAATGTAATCTGGACAAATCTGCTTTTTGATCTAGGTAGGCAGGCTGTAATTTATTGACCATCCTAAGGTAATAGTTAAAAGTCCATGTGCAGAGAAAGAAAAACAAGTGACTAAAGTATATTGAGTATAGACAGCAATGTGACCAACATTTTTTCGATGCACAATGCATAAACTTTTTGAATATCCTGAACTTGAAGATAAAAATAAGGCTAATTTTCCTCATCTTAGAATGAATTACATGAATTGGGAAGTTTTAGGAGTTTTTTTGTTGTTTACTTTAATTTTTTGATTGCTTATGTTAAATATCATTGTTCAAGGGGGTGATGGTCATGGAGGGGGCACTTGTGGGGAGAAGCACTGGGTGTTTTAGGAAACCAATTTGACAATAAACTATTATAAAAAAAAAAGATACTGAATCAGTCCTTATATAAGGTATGTGGTCTTAAGTAGACTATATAAGCTTTTCTTCTGGTCAGAAAAAACAACTAACATTTCAAGTTATATCACTTATACTCCATGTTTTATAATATTACACACACTTTTATGCATTATCTCATCACTCGATATTGTGGCCTTGTGCTGTGAGTTCTCTGTAAGCTCTGCCCAATAGCCAAATATCATAGGAGTTTGCTGAGTCTGTTTAATCCTGTTACAGGCATAGATATCTATTACAGAAGACCTTTTTTTTTTTTTTTTTTTATTATAAGTATTTTCCCCAAGACAGCAGGATAAAAAAAGAATTTCAACCATGGAAAGAGAGGATCCTAGGTAGAAGATCCAATATTGATAGAAATGACAAACTGACACCAATCCCAACAGATTCAAGTGCACAGCAAAGGAGAAGGAATCCAAGATACAAGGAGGAAGTCCTCTGTGCCCCAAGTGAGTTATTAATTCACAAATGAGTGACTACTGGTGTCCCTGCAAATGGGGATAACCAGTGATCCACCTGCTCAGTTAGTGGTTCATTATTTGCATGAAGGACTCTTCCTGTGACTCACTTGGTTCTATAATCCGAGTACACGTGAACAGTAAGTGATTGGTCACTTTTGGATCACAAGGTTCTTCCCTCTCCCGTTTCTGAACTGAGAAACAGGCAGCATACTTATCTAGGGTATGAACTCACAGAAAGAGCAGTGAAAACCATGTTGATGGCACCAACTCCAATGGTTGCATAAACAGGTTGGCTGATTCCAGCAGTCTGAAAAATGCTGGTTGAGTAGTAAAAGATCTGTGAAGTAATAACAGTTTAGCCTTAATCAAGAATTCTAGCACTGATGGCTTAAAAGCAAGACATATTTTAGATTGTTTACTTTTAGTTGTTTCTATGAGACCATGGTCCCTAGAATTTTTAAAGATTTTACCTGTCCTCTCCTTCTGGGCAGTGAGAAACCACTATCAATCTTTAGTATTTAAAACTCTTGATTGCTTAAAATTCTCCTTAAATTTAGCTGAAAACTCTGAATCTGCATTTTTGTTATATATATATATATATATATATATATATATATATATACATATACACACACATATATTTATATTTTTAATTTTAAAAATTTTGCTAAGGTATAAAATACACACAAAAAAGTACACATAGCATAAGCATACATATCAATTTATTTTCACAAACTAAACACACCTATGTAACCAGCACTCACATCAAGATATAAATGATGTTCAGTCTTTCAGAAGCCCCCAGAATGTCCCCCTATTTTCCCAAGGAAACACTTCAACTTCTAACATAGTGATAAATTTTGCCTAGTCTTGTACTTGCCATAAATGGAAGCACACAGTGTGAATTATTTGTTATCTGGTTTCAACATTACCTTTGAGAGAATCATCCATATAGTTATGTGTGCTTGTACACTATTCATTATCATTGCTTAGTATTTTGTTGTATTAATATACCACTATTTATTACCCAATCTACTATGTTTGGGTATTTAGATAACTACCTAAATCATCATTTGTGTGATTATGAGGGGTGCTGTTGTGAACATTCTAGTATAATCCTATTGATGATGTACGTACATATTTGTGCCTGGGGATAGAATTGCTGGACCATAGTTCATGCATATGTTCACCTTTACAGATACTGGCAAACAATTTTCCAGAGAGGTTGTGTCAACTGACACTGTCACCAATGCATGTAAGAATTCTGGTTGCTGTCACATTCAACCCAGCATTTCTAACTAATCCTCAGTGGATGTGGAGAAATCTTCACAATCTCTCTTATAGCCTTTATTATTAGTTATGTTTTTATGTTTATAATGGTCTTTTTTAGGGCATTCTGTCATTCTGTCATCCGCTTTCACTCTTTCCCCAGTTAACATGTCCTGTTGCTGGCGCCTCTACCTACAGATGGGGCTGATGGAGGAGAACTGTGCAGACTGTGCTCAGTGAGGAGCGGCTTACAGCACACTACACACGATCCCAACAGCTTCAGTTCACTTTTCCTGGATGCCTCGATGTCAGGCGCTGGGATAGTACCCAAAGCAGGGAGGCTTGGATGGATTAAGTATTATGTCTTCGGATATATATAGGCAGAGCTGAGAAAAGGGCTACAGAATTGGTCTCCAAACCCCAAAGTTATATAGAGTATTAGATTAAAGTGAACACCAGTGACCTCTTAAAGGAAGACAGAGATGACAGAAGAGCAGTAATCAGCTTATTGAGTGAGGTTCAGGCCTCCTTTTGCTTCAACTGATAAGAATTACTATCTTTACTTCTTCCAAGGCTATGCCCATCCATCACTCACCCACAACGTGTCCCCTGTGGATCCGGGATTGGCTCATTAAAGAGGAAATCCAAATTGCATTTTTAACAGCAATAAAAAGGGTAAGTGATTTTCTCTATCTAGTTTTTTTTAGCAAATGCTTAATTTTTTTCTTCTAGTAGTAAATTACCAGGAGAACAATTTTAGTTGGCATAATAGAATGATTTCAGTTCAAAACCTAAAAGTTAGCTAGCTTAATATTTGGTATATTTTTCAACTGTGTCTTATCTGTTACCCTTACTCACCCATATCATATCAGTTCACTCTACTGTTTGTTTTGCATGCTGTCTCCATAAATAAAGTGAAAGTTCCTTTGATGGCAGGACATTTCTTTGCACCTGGCTATCTGGTATAGTTCATTTAAATAGATAAAGGGAACCATGGACTTTTTTTTGCCTAGGCTATCAGAAATCCTAAATTTGATACTAAATTCTAGAAGTCCTTGTAATTCAGGTGGGTCTTTCTGAATTTTTCTCCTTTTCCCTCTTTTGTATTAGTTATGAATTTTGCCTTTTACCTTCCATCTTCATAAACATGCAGAACCAGTGATTATTGTTGACATTTAAAAAAATTCTGTGGCAATTTTAGAAAGCAGATGAAGCACAACAAAGAAAATTAACGCTCACTTGTTATATGTTTATTATAGGGAAACATGTGATGTCAACATTTTAAAGTGTCTATTAGCTATTTAAATTTGTATCATTTTCTTTCCCTATTTTAATTCAGTTTGCTATTAGAGTTAAAGGGTATTTAAAAAAATTTTTTTAAGGTTTTTAATTTTCCAGAGATAGAAAAAGACAGAGCACAAGTGGGGGAGGGGCAGAGAGAGAGGGAGGCACAAAATCTGAAGCAGGCTCTAGTCTCTGAGCTATCAGTACAGAGCCCAATGTGGGGCTTGAACCCACAGACTCGTGAGATCATAACCTGAACCAAAGTCAGCTACTTAACTGACTGAGCCACCCAGCACCCTGTAGTTTAGGGGGTATTCTTAAACTTACCCCATTGATTCCAGAAAATTGCTGAGCCATGTGCAGCATCAGTGCCACTATAATAGGCTGTCGGTAGCTGGAATTGGTGAAGAGCTGAATTATGGAGACTCTCTGTTCACCTGATGCTTCTTCCTTTTCTTTTCTCATCTCAGTGATGTCTTTGATGACATCATCACTTCCTCTGAGTCTTTTCAAACCTGGCCCCCAAAATGATCAGGTTGACACAACTCAGGTCAAAACAAAAGTAAATTTATTTTTATTATGCTATTGAAAGAATTATAGTTCTGCATAGCCCTTCCTATTGCTTTACAGCATGGGTGTTAGAAATTCTTTTTGTTAAATTAAATTCTGTCTTTAGATTAAAAAAAAACATTTGTTCTTCTCTAATGACAAAGAAAACTATGATCTTTATTATCATAGAAGCATAACCAATATCCTGCATGTGGGTTTCCCATTTCGACTTGAGTGTTTATGGGTTTGAAATGGTATGCGTGAGTCATTTTGAAGTGATCTTTCACATTATTCTTATGTGTAATCAATGACTTCATTTGGAAAGCTCTGGTACCAATTGATCAGTAAACATTGGATAGTTCCAAAACAATAGGAAGGGGAAAAAAACCCACAGACTTACTTTTCTTTGCTTTGACTTCCTCATCCAACTTGATGTAAAGGTATCTAGGGCTTTCGGGACAGAAGAGGAGGAGCAGAGACTGGAGGATGGCTGGCACAGCAGACAAGCCAAGCAGGATATGCCATTGCTCATGACTGCCCAGGATGAAGTCGAGGCCAACAATCTGAAAAGGCAGGGAGGGAGCATAGCAGCTGCAAAGCACATTGGGTCTGCTTTCTGCAACCATTTGTTGAAAAAGTATGTTGGTTGCTTAATAGTATTCCCTGGAAGGCCTCCTTGGTGACTCAGTCAGTTAAGCGTCTGACTTCAGTTCAGGTCAGATCTCATGGTTTGTGGGTTTGAGCCCCGTGTGGGATTCTGTGCTGACAGCTCAGATTCTGTGTCTTACTCTCTTTCTTCCCCTCCCCTGCTTGTGCACGTGCATGCATGTGTGTTCTCTCTCTTTCTTAAATAAATAAACTTAAAAAAATAGTATTCCCTGACAACTTTGACTCAAGTATGCCCAAAGCAGACACTATTAGTATTGTGTCTCATCTTAACTAAATTAGAGATTATTTGTTTTACAAAGAGTTCACTTAGGTTTGTTTTCGTTAACTGATAATGGGCCATTTAGGATGGGAAGCAACCAAACTCTCAAGAACACATTTGACATCTAAAGCAACACCAAAAAGCATGTGTAAACTTTGGACACTAACAAATTTTTTCTTAGATTACCCAGAACTTAAATAAAATGTATTCCATAGATAGAACAATGATTGTACTGAGACCCAGTTTTGTCATCCTTACGGGTGTTTTACCTCGTGGATAGTCATAGGCTAGGGGCTCTGAGGACTCTGAGTCCATGGGATAGAAGGGAAGGATAGAGCCAGCTGAATGAAAAACTGCTATGATAATCATATACATATTAAATTTCCAGGTAAAATGCTCAAAACAAAGGAGATTCAAGCAGTCAGAAAATGTGAAGTTTCCTATTCCTTGAAATCTAAACAGAATAATTTAATTTTGGAATAGCTCCAGAAGTTCAAGATCTGGCATAATGGATCATTTCCAGTGCCAATCCTACCATAGATCCAAGGGGGAGAAGTGAGGTGCAGAGTACTAATAATTTAGGTTTGACCTAAAAACCTTAAGTCTCTACACCATCTCTACTCCCACTGGTGAAACTGGTTTTTTCCTCTGTGTTGGTCCTCAGTGAGAGTGGACTGTCAGGGAGGGAGAAGTTGGATAGAGAATGAGTGAAGTAGGGGATAAGAGTTTTTACCTGACTAATAAGAATGCCTGTGACAATGGCCAGCTGGTGAAGTGTGCCAAGGGCACCCCTGAGTGTGGTTGGAGCAATTTCACCGATGTACATTGGAACCAGGCCTGAAATTAGCCCTGCATAAAACATCAACATAAATGTAAATGAAAGTACAGCCAAACTATCTCAATAACAGTAGTTTGGTTTCAATGTAGTTGGTATCCTGAGGAAAATTCCCTTTCAGAGTTTGTTGGAAGGAAGAGCCCTTGTCCCCAGTCTTAGACGCTGTTTATGCAAAGAATATTTGTTGAGGAGACTCTGAATGAAGTTGTAGTTGAATATAGGAATAGAAAGAACTGATTAGTCCTGGATTTGGCAGTTACTCATAGCACTGCCTTATTTAGTTAAAACCATGTTAAAATGGACTTTACATCATAATGCCTTAAGTTGTCTTCAGAAAAGAGTATAAAAATGCTTTAATAATATTCTTAATCTAAATTCCTGGTATTAAAGGAAATTAACACATATCTAGGCCAGCCTCTTTACTTGAAAGAGGTGAAAAACAGTTTACCTGGGATCACAGTGCAACAGAGCGTTATCATGAGACCTACCAGCGCTGAAACCCGCAGTGTGGAAGCATGTCTAGATCACTGTTAAAGTGATGAGTTGGGGTGCGGAAAGGTGGAAGGCGTTAAGGGATGCAGGAGCTCTTCCTCCATTTTTCCAACCAGAGTAACCCATCTTCTTTATTCTCTCCCAAAATGGGCTTCAGAAAAGATTTTGGTGCTTAAGGGGATACAAAAATTTGAAAAGCACTAGGCAGTTCTGCCTTGAATAGCTTTCTTAAATGCGGATGTAATCAGTCACGTTGGAATAACTGCTAGAGTAGCCAGCTACTTGCTGAGTGCACAGAGAGATCAGACACTATCAATAAGCAAGGCTGAATGTGATGTTTGGTATTTTCTTAAGAATTTAAAAATAATATTTGTCAGAGTCTTCCTCTTAGAGAGATTGTCCATAAAAGGGAAATGTATGGTTTTTGCGTAAAAGATGCATTTGGAAACCATTTTGATATTTTTTAATGCTGTAAATTGTTCTAATATCTCACATGAACAATTCCATGATTGAAATGGCATCTAAATTTTGGTTGACATTTACATGTGACTCTAATGTGTGGTCTGTTGATTTTACGTAAGAAGAGAACCATTTTGGGGGGCTCTATTCCAGGCTGTACTCTCTGCGTAATACTTACTGTTATATCTCAAGAATATAATAATGTAGATAAGCTCACGAGTCTGAAGTTACACAAATTCAAAGTTAAAATGTATTTCCTATCATTTTTAGCAATTTTAATCCTCAGAACAGGACCAGGAATAATTGTAAAAGACAGCCGGGGAGTACAAGTTACTTGGCTTTGCTAGTGATAGGTTGCATCACAATGTTGATAGCATTTCTTTTCAATTTTGTCAAAAATATTTGTAATTTTTTTCATACTGTATTTTTAAAAATGGAGAGAGAAGAAAGAAGAATCGTGATTTGGGCTCCTTGATAGTATTATTAGTTGCATTTTACAGAAGGTTCAGTTAATATATCTAAGGCCAGGCCAAGGTACTGCCAGAATTGATATGTGCTGAATCTAAACCTTGCCACATGTGGGTTGACTCTTTACCTTGATAAAGCTATCTTAACTTTTAGCTATTTGTATTAACATTGAAAATAATGAAAAGAGACTTTTAATTAGGTTATTAACTTAGGAGTATTTTAGACTTTTGTTTCACCTGCTCATTGAAGACGCTTGAAACCATATAGTTTTTTCTCTTTACAAGTAAATGTTAAAAACATTCTATACATCATTTTGTGCTCTCCTACGTCCTCCCCCAGCCCCAGTGGATCTTAGTGTTTTGAAAGGCAGCTATGATTTGGAACAATATAAATCCTTGGCTTCAAACCATCAGAATCAGGGCTTCACTTGCATTGAGAAGCTAAAGATTTGGTTATTTTAGAGATTAAGTGATCCTCCCTTGGTTCACACCTCTGCTGGTTAAATTTGCTTCTGAAAGTTCGAAACCTCCAGAAGTTTGAAAAGCTGTTTCCCAGAACTAGTCATTCCAGATGTTCAGAGGTGCACAGGGGGAGCATCCTCTTTCCGTTAAGAACTCTTCAAGCATCTGCTCCTGCGTGACTCCCTATGGTTACTGTCACTGTGGTGCTTCACTGAACCATGTCTGGAACCCAGTGGCTAGGGAATGTGATCTAAGAGATGGTCTGGAGTGTCAAGGTCTTCCCAGAAAGGAGAGACAGAGACGTAAGTGGCCAAATAGGTCATAAGAGGCGAGTTGAGGGTTGTGGGTGTAGCAGCATGCTGCTGTCTACGGCACAACAGGAGCCATAACAACAGCCAGCTTTTCTTGGCAGCTTACTGTAGCCAGACCCTATGCTGAACATTTGTATTCTCACAAGTGCCTTACATGGTAGATATTATCTCCTTCATTTAACAGATAATGAAACTAAGAGTTAAATAATTTATCTGAGATTATACCACTAGAAATTGCCATGAGCAAGAAGATAGCTTCACAACTCCCACTTACTAGTCCCAGACCTACGCAGGGCTTCAGTTTCATGCTATTGCCTTTCCCTTTTATAATAGCACCTTAGGCTCAAAAACTTCCCTGCATGTTACCACATCTGCCATTAGAATTTTTCAGACAGGTGTGTGTGTATGTGTGCACATGCACGTGTACATGTGTGACTTACCACAATAGAGTCCTGATATACTTCTTCCTGAAATTATAAGAATGTGAGATGGTCCCAGTTTTGAAAACCCCATCAAGAGAGCTCCAACTAATGAGAGAACATTGGCTACCAACATGGCTTTGATTCTGAAATTTTAAAAAGCAAGGATTACAAATTCAGCATTAAAACTTGATAAAATTATTTGCTTTCAGAGTATGCTAAGATATTTACCTAAAAACAGTTATTTTAGTTTTGCTGTAACAGCTAGTTGGGGGATCTTGAACCATGATTGCTAGTTTGATTTTTAAAAAGGTTTTTTTAATGCTTTTTATTTATTTTTGAGAGACAGAGAGAGACAGTGCAATCAGGGGAGGGTCAGAGAGAGAGGGAGACACAGAATCTGAAGCAGGCCCCAGGCTCTGAGCTAGCTGTCAGCACAGAGCCTGATGTGGGGCTCGAACCCATGAACCGTGAGATCATGACCTGAGCTGAAGACGGTCGCTCAACCAGCTGAGCCACCCAGGTGCCCCAATTGCTAGTTTGATTTATCTGTGGACCAGAGCATTAATGATAAATAGTGTTTATAATGAGAAAATCTGAGTTTCATGCACATGATCTCCACATGTTTTAATACCACAATTGAATCCAGTTGTGGTAATGACTAGTTTGCTTTAAGATAACACTTCTGAAACTTTTTTCAAACAGTTAATTAAGTTTCTTTAAGAGGGCACCTGGCTGCTTCAGTTGGTAGAGGATGTGACTCTTAATCTCAGGATGATGAATTTAAGCCCCACATTGGGCATGGAGTTTACTTAAAAAAAAAAAAGAGTACAGAAGATACAACAAAAAATAAAAATAAATAATTCAGTTTTCTTCAGGTTGATTGTTTTAAGGAATAATTGCCTGGTGATAGCTACATTCAACACTGTAGTTGTAACCTATGAACATCTATCTTTCCTTCTTTCTCCCTTTCTTTCTTTACTTCTTTCTCTTTCTTTCTTTCTTTCTTTCTTTCTTTCTTTCTTTCTTTCTTTCTTTCTCTCTCTCTCTCTCTCTCTCTCTCTCTTTCCTTCCTCCCTTTATTCCTTCCTCCCTTCCTTCCTTCCCTCTTTCCTTTTCTCTCTCTCCCTTCCTTCCTTTATTCCTTCCTTCATTATTTCTTTCCTTCCTTCCTTTCTTAATGGAGCACATTTTTAGTTGGTGTAGGTGATATAAGGAACTTTAAAAGTTAAATTTTCTTTAAAATGAATTATTTGGAAGTAAATTAAAATATATGTTTACTTTAAGCCTTATTATAGATAACTATAATTATTCCTATTTTAACATGGTATGTCATATTTCCAGAATCTATAAATTAATGTCAACCAATGTAAAATATGTAATACAAGCTGACAATAGCAACAAGAATATCATCTTCTAAATTAATCACATGAAAATTAACATTTGTAGGCATCTGATACTTTTACTGCTATTGAATGGAAAATTGGGGCACAAAAACCTTCTTTAAAGTTCAGTAGATAGTGATAAGGCCAATAAAGGAATTGGAATGGATGGGTGTGGTAATATTTGTGCCACAAAGAAATGTTAGCATCTTGCTATATTCTATGTCAATATTTCAAACTTGAATAGGTGAGCTTTTTCTAGCAAGTATCTTTAATGCCAAATAGTTTTTTTTTCCTGGAGAGTAAAACTATATAGTCTTATTGTACAATGATCGCCCACAACTATAGACTTAATAATACCCCCAAGAGTCTACATCCTCATTAGAATATGGTACTTTATATAATAAAAGGGATTTTGCAGATATGATTAAATCAAGGACACTGAGATAAAGAAATTATCTTGGATTATTCTGGTGGACCCAGTGATGGAATCACCAGTATTCTTTTTTTTTTTTTTTTTGTAATCTTAAAAACAAAAAAAATTTTTTTACATATATTCACCCTTGAGAGACAGAGAGAGAGAGAGAGAGCGAGAGCGAGAACAGGGGCGGGGCAGAGAGAGAAAGAGACACAGAATCCAAAACAGGCTCCAGGCTCCAAGCTAGTGGTCAGCACAGAGCCCAACACGGAGTTCGAACCCATGAGACGTGAGATCATGACCTGAGCCAAAGTCAGATCTTAACCAACTGAGCCACCCAGGCACCCCTCACCAGTATACTTATAAGAGGACAGCAGAGGAGAAGATAATGTTATTAAAGAAGTAAGATTCGAGTAATGTGCTTTGAAGATTGAATGAGGGGCCACAAGCCAAGCAATATTGGGTGACCACTGGAAGCTGGAAAAGGGCAAGGAAATGAGCTTTTCCCTTAGAATATCTAGAAGGAACCAGCCCTGCTGACACCTTGGCTTCAGCCATATGAAACTGAATTTGTGCTTCTGACCTCCAAAACTAAAAAAATTAATTTGTGTTGTTTTCCACCACTGTTTAGGGCAACTCATTAAAGCAGTAATACTCAAAGGGAGGGGAAATAGTGATTTAGAGCTGACCATCTCAGAGCTGCAGAGCAGAGAAAGACAAGGGTGTTTCTCTGTAAAGTGCCTTTTCTTTACACAAAGACAGAAGACAAACAAATTCAATAATTTACCTTAATAAAATTGTTACTACCTGGCTAGTCGTATATTCTATTAAGGAATATATTCATTTAGGCAGAAAAACTCTTAAGAGAGATAGCCTGGAAGTACTTTTGATGCCATATTGCTCTAAAGTCCCTCTTCCTTAACCACCAATGGATGCTAAAGCACTTGATAGAATTTAGAGGATTTTAACTTCTGATCAGACATGAGAAATGGCCAAGAATAAATAATCTAAAAATACATGACATCATTGAATCAGGGAGAAAGAAATACATTTCTAGGTATATTTCTTTAAATTTTGCTCTAAATATTCCTGTTAGTGTAGGCATTATCACTGTCATATCTTCATTGTCATTGTCCTCATCAAATCATCGTCATCATCATCACCATCGACATCAAAGGAAGGCTACACTCAGTGCTTGCTTACTATGTGTTGGGCACTGTGATAAACCTGTGTATGTTCTCATGAATCCTCATAATGATGTATGAATTAGGTATTATTTTTGTCTTACAATGTAGATGAAGGGGGAAACATCTTAGAGAACCTAGGTAACTCATTCATTTTCACCCAACTATTAAGAGACATAACTGGGGCTTGATTTGTGTGAAATGAGAGGTTAATACTTGGTTATAGTGAGTTACATTGTTTATATAAAAGAAATAATGTATTCAAATGCAAGCTATGTATACCTTCCTTAGCTTATGGTAGTATGGATTGATTGCACAGATCATGGTCTCCTCCACTATATCCTTGTAATAAATTTTCAGAGCCAGCCTCTGGAAAAATTGACCCTGAGAAGCCCAATCTATAAAACAGTGGCCACAGACATTTATTACCTATTACACAATTACAAGGAAAGACTTTTTAAAGCAGTAATGGAAACATACATTTTTATTTACTTATTTTTAACTGATGGAGCAATGACCTGGTCAATAAGGAAAATCATGTAATTTCTCAGTGAATTTTCCTAGAAAAATAGTTTTATAGGAGAGACTGAACTCTTTTGTCTTAATTTTGATGTTAAAATTATTAATTTGTGGCTGTTATTCAAGGAGAATTATTTTTCTTCTGAGAGATGAAAGAAGTGTCACATTTGGTTTACCATAAGTCATTTGATAAATAACCATTTGACATTGTTTTAGGGTATGACCACTGCTGATATTTGGTTCTGAGACCTGAGAGGGCATGCGTCTGTTTCCTTCACTAGGACATGAAATAAATGTTTTAGAGTATGTCACTGGACCTGCCAGAATCTCATCTCTAAATGAGATGATAACAAGGGCTTAAACTTCCTTCCTTCCTTCCTTCCTTCCTTTCTTTCTTTCTTTCTTTCTTTCTTTCTTTCTTTCTTTCTTTCTTTCTTTCTTTCTTTCTTTCTTTTTCTTTCTTCTCCATGCCCAATTTGGGTCTTGAACTCATGGCCCTAAGATCAAGAGTCACAGGCTCCACCAACTGAGCCAGCCAAGTGCCCCTTAAACTTTTTCTTTAGAAATGGGAATATCAGTAACTGGTGAAAGAATTGGCTGGTTCATATTTTAAAATTTAACTTTGGTTAATTTTATTTATTTTAGAAATAATCTAAAAAAATTTCCACTGCTTAAACCAATTTGGTTCAGATAAAATGATTAAAATTTTTTTTAACAATTTAAGTCAGTTTATGAACCCTGTAATTTATGGATTCTAAGTTCAGCTAAACGCATGTAAATTGATAAAAATGTGAGAAAATGACTCTTCTCTTTTAGGTTGAGGAATGTCCCTTTCAAATAAGAACAAGAATAAAACTTAGGTTATTAGGCTATTCAGTATTTAAGAAAACTTCTTATAGTCTTATTATGTAAAATCTTCAGTGCATTATCAGTATTTTAATAACTGAAGAGATAAAATTATAATTTAAAGTAGGAATTTAAAACCTAAATGAATTCTAATCCAGAATTACTAAAATAGTTGCCTATATCTTTTACATCTTTTAAAGGTTTTTGCATTTTCTAAATTTTCCATATTTGCATATTTATTTTTATCATCAGAAAAATATAATTAACACACAAAAGGAGGCCTCAAAAGCAGAAAATAAATCTAAAAAATCCCCAATCATTTGATTTTTCTGATTTTATTTCCTCTCTCTGGGGGTGGGGGCAGAATCCCAATTTAGTATGTCACATGACTGAATGAAATATAAGTGTGAAGGAGTTCTAGTGATGTTTTAAATCCCAAACATTTAATAAAAACTAGACTAAAGAAATGGAGACACTATTTGTTTCATTTCTGGTTCAGGCTTTGACATAGCAGTAGCAGCAGCTAGAAACCCTAGCCAAGGGTATAGGGCAGTTGAGAGTTGGAGATACTGATTTGACCTTAGGACTTCATTGATCCAAATGCCAGATTCTAATTTGAAAATAAAAAACTGGAGGTCTGAGAAATGGAGTGATTTGGAGAAGCAAACAATGGATTCCCTGGTTAAAAATTTTACTCATGGCTCTTCCACTGAGTTCCCGAGTTAACCATTTGTGTAGCGGTTTCTTAATCCATTTAAAAACTAATGTATTTAGAGAATCAAAGTGTTTCTGTGGAAATACACACTGAACTCACTTTTGCTATGAATGACTCCACAATAAAGCAGACTAGGGCGTCAGCTTTCTCCATTATTTAGTCTAAAACCAACCTAACTCATAGAGTCATGAATTGAAAAAAACAACTTTAAAACTATCCCACAAAAGGAAAGATGATTTCTTTCTAAACAAAGTTTTACAAACCACAAAATACTAAAGTTTACATGTTTATGCTTATTTACGAAACTTGCCTACCTTCCAAGCTGGTCCCCAAGCCACCCACCGAAGAAGGACGCAATCATTCCACCAACTGCAAAGCTAGACACAGACAAGGACCAGAGCATGGTGATGAGGCTAGTAGATTCTGTGGGCTCTTCCTCAGCCACAGGGGCTGGTGTCGAATCCCTTAGGTATGGGATTGTGGGCAGGTCATTTGTACTGTTGGTAGTATAGTTATTGATAGCTTTTCGGTCTTCCAGTGGAATACCCAAAACATATTCATAATGGGATATTATTACCTGGGGAAACAAAATAAAGAAAAATAGCTCCAACATCTCAAATATTCTATATATTTTTTTGTTTTTCCTTTAGAATGTTTGTTAGGTGTTTAAAAAGGTCATCCCAATTATGTGTGTTATATAAATACATGCAGTCACAGATAGACTTATTTATAGTTGACCGTATTCTATAAAACACAGGTCACACATTCCAGTGCCTGCAGGAACTAGGCAGGGACAAATAAGTGAAGGAGACCCTTGATAGCTAGGAGGACTGAAACACTGTCTTTACTGTTGAGACGACAATAGCACTGGAGAGCATTCGCCTCACCTAAAGGAGGAAGCTGCACATGGGAGTCTGGTATTCCATGACCCTTATTTTGTAAAAAGAAGCCAGAAATCTTGGGGCCCCTGGGTGGCTCAGTTGGTTAATCATCTGACTCTGGCTTTTGCTCAGGTCTTGATCTCACGGTTTGTAAGTTTAAGCCCCGAATTGGGCTGAGCGCTGTCAGTGCTGAGCCTGCTTGGGATTCTCTCTCTCTCTCTCTCTGTCTCTCCCCTGCTCTCTCTCTCAAAATAAATAAATAAACAAAAAATAAATAAATAAAAAGAAGCCAGAAATCTTGATTTTTATATAAAATCCTTCAAGTTTTAAATGCAGGTAGCTAATCAAATGGAAAATATTCTGCAGGCTAAAAAGACACATTTGCACACCAGTGTTACCTCTGCACAGCAGGGTTTAAATTGACTTAGTGTAAATATTCTCATAGAAGCATAAAAATGCCTATAGGTAAAAAGACTGGGAAAGGTAAGATGAAGCCAAAAATAAAGTTTGTGTAAAATATAAACATTGGGTGCTGTATCCTTGCTAGAAGTGTGCTATAAATTTAGCAATACACTTCCTAGCAGCCAGCTCAAAGAGAGGAAAACAATCCTGTATTGTGATGAATTTCAAAGATAAAAACAACTCAGTGGCCCCTCAGAAGGTATTGAGACCTGAAGGCATTTTTTTCCTCTGGGTCCTCCCATAGTTCAGTGTGTAATACAGTGAACAACGCTCAAAACTAAATTTCACAGCACCATTATTTTATCATGTGTTTCTGTAGAGGCAAAGATCCTACCAAAATACGATTTAGTAAAGGCACAACCTTCAGGCTTCCTTTTTTTTTTTCCCTTCCTCTCAGTGATGATTTGGTCACTATTGAATGGCCTGGGAGGACCTCTGGAAGGACCTGGAATGCACTGACTAGGTTGCCAGTAATGGGCAAAGCCCTATGTGGTAAAGTCAGCTGAGTGAGGGAGGTTAGTGATGTCATCTTATGATAAAAGAAGTCTGATCAAGACATTGCCTCATTAGCAGACCACTCTATAGGGATAATATTCATAGAAAAAAGGCTAGAAGGAAATATCCAAAATGTTCTCAGCTGTTTGCTCTCTGTGGTAGAATACTTACAGGTGATTTGTTTCTAACACTTTCTGTAACAGGTATATGTAGCTTTTCATTTTTCTTTTTAAATTTCTTTTGAGAGAGAGAAAAGGACAGTGCATGCATGTGCACATGTGCACAGATGGGGGAAGAGGCAGAGAGAGAGGAGAGAGAATTCTGTGCAGGCTCTATGCTGTTAGTGGAGAGCCCTACTCAGGTATTAATTTCATGAACCATGAGATCATGACCTGGGTCAAAATCGAGTCAGATTCTTAACCAACCGAGCTACTCAGGTGCCCCTGTATAATTTTTTTAATCATAAAAAAATGGGACTTTAAAATGCCCTAAAATAATGCCAAATGTCATTCCACTGACAAAAACAAATTAAGCTGAATGATTGTTATTCTATAATGGTGTTTAAATGACTTCTAAAAACAGAAAAGAGGGGCTCTAGAGAAGGCACTAAGCTGGATGCCAGTGGGGGATCCCTGTTTTCAAGTCTGGCTCTAGGACTTGGATTGAAGGAGGGCAAACCTTAGACTAATTTCCCCTCTCCTTCCATGAAGAGGATGGTTTAAAAAGGATGTGAAAAGGTCTCCCACAAAAAGAGACTTACTGATTCTGAATTTGGTGATGTTGAATCAAATTTCAAAAAGCCTGCTAAATAGGCAGGAGTTGTCATCACTCAGAACAAAAGCTGTGACCCCCAGCATTATCATCTAAATCTCTCAATTCCGGCAGGACCACCACACTCATGAGAATATTTTTCGGCACCTGACCAAAGCATATCTTCTGGCCCAAGGAGCAGCCATTGGGTTGTATGTTCTATACACATGACCACAGGTAGATTTATATTTTGTTGACCATATCTGTAACCAGTACACATTTTCCCTGGAGTCCAACATTGTAAGAGAAGCAGATGAAATATGATGTATTCATAGAAGGCACCCAACAAATGCTTGAACTTTCACCTTTTGCCACTCCTCCCCCCTCCTCTCTCTCTGTCTCTCTTTACTCACTGAACACTTTATTAAATACCTTATGCCAATCGTTGTGCTTGGCACTGATGACAGGAAGAGGAATGAAACATAACTGACCTGACAGTCTTCATTAGAGCAATGAGGATGAATTCCTGGTTTTCCAACTTACAGGCTCTGGGAGCTGAGAAAAATGACAGCCCTGTCCTATTTATTCATTGGATACCAGAGTAGGGATGCACAAATAAATGAGGAAAATTATAGAAATTATTTGATATTTTAAAAATGCCTATCCAAATTATTATTATGGAGAAAATCCAAATTTTTATTGGACTTCTTGACTATTATTTAACAGTTTTATATTATTTTACTTTGAATTAGGTAGGGGAGACAGAAGTAGGGGGAAGGGCTAGGACCTTTTAGTGTTAGGGTTCCTAATGGTTTTCATCTGGCGTAGAATTGGCATAGTAAGGTTTTTAGAGGTCAAACTAGGGAGAACATATGTTGAAGTGCCCAATGCACACTAAGTTGGTGCTCAGTAAAAGGCTGTAAACTAAATGAAACATATCCTTCTATTGCTTCCTCTTATTCTCTGGCATTTTTATTCATTTTTCCCCTCACATACGGCTGGAGGCTCTGAATGAAGTCTGCAATAAGCTCTTAAGTTTTTAAAAACTCCACTCATAGGCATGTGGTATTCTGGCTAGAGTTTTCTGTGAGCTCAGCAAACAGCAGAGTCAGAGATCAAGAGTTATTTATTGCCCTTTCTTCCTTTGTGGGGGTGATAGAGGAGTCAAGGCCAAGTTATCAGCTTTGAAACCACACATATGTTGCCTGACAGAATTCTGGGATTACCCCGTGTTCCCCACGTGGGCACACTTTATCTTTGTGTATGAGGAACACAGATCTTTCAGTCACTGACAGAAATCGCCAAAAAGAGATTTGAATTATACATGTTTCACTTGCCTCTTGAGGTGCGTTGATCACACCAATGTCATATCCAAACTGGAAGGAACCCAGTGCAGCTGTGAAGACAGTGAAAACCAAGGTCCCGGTGATCTGTGGGGAATGAAACACAGGGCTGGGAAACACTAGGCAATTTCAGTTACCTACCATACTGTCAGTCTGCGGCTTGGACTTCTGACAGGCTCCACAGGCTGGTTCTTGCTCCTTGATACTCATGCACAGTGTGCCCTATGTTCCCAGCAGGGGTCATTCATACAGGAGTGTAAGAATCATTCATCATGTGCTTTACACGGCTAGAGCTGAGAGAAGCTTGGGACAATTTCTTTCAAGAGAGGAACCAAACATCCTTTTCCATATATATATTTAAGTTTCAAGATCAGGACTGAGGATTAGACTTGCTGCTGATCAAAGGAAATTGCCATGGCAAAAACAGTCAGTTTATATTATTGGGAGAAGTCCAATAAGACACCAGTGACAAAGAGATAGTGGGCTCTCCTAGGCATTGCTGTTGTACAAAACCACGTCAAAACTCATGTAAGAGGCATCAGCCAGGCTTTCTCACAACCACATCAACCTTCAGGTAAGGATAATTTTCAAGATTTGCAACTAGTTGAATATAGAGCTATGGATTGAAGGATGGTCTGTTTTTCCCAACTCCATGTAACCACAGAAAACAGTGTAGAAAGGAATAGAGCATTTATTCCCTTCAACTCATAATTACATGTCTAATTGTCTTAGAGAAATAATATCATAAATACAGAATCACATTTCAGGATATTTTATGAAGCAGTTTGTGTGTGTGTGTGTGTGTGTGTGTGTGTGTGTGTGTGTGATAGAAAATATTGTAGAAAGAACCTAAATGTCATTCAATGGAAAATGGCCAGATAGACTCTAATACATTATGAAACCTATAACTTGCTATGCTGCAGTTAAAAAGAATAATGTGATTGTTTTGTACTGACTTATTATATAAGTGACAAATGAAGCTGTGTAATCTCATTAATATTTTTTAAAAAGGCTTAAACCTGAGTATTCTTTGATTTGTACATGTTGTATATAAGTCATAGAATATTTTCTTTTTTTAAAATGTCTTTATTATTTTATTTTGAGAGACAGAGACAGAGAGTGAGCAGGGGAGGGGCAGAGAGAGAGGGACACACAGAATCTGAAGCAGGCTCCAGGCTCTGAGCTAGCTATCAGCACAGAGCCTGATGCGGGCTCGAACTCATGAATGTGAGATCATGACCTGAGCCGAAGTCGGACGGTTAACCAACTGAGCCACCCAGGTGCCCTAATATTTTCTTGAAGAACAAAAACAGAAGGATGATCATTAAAGGAGGAATGTGAGACTAAAGAAGGGGGATAAAAGAGTACTTTTTCTTTTATTTATATTATCAGTCATTTTATAAGGAAATAATTTCATGTATAATTATGTAATTTAAATATTTAAATAAATAACATGGAATATTGTAGAAATTCCATTGAAAGAATGAATGAGTCATATTGAGCTGGGTTCCAGTTCCCACTCTCATATTTAGGGAGTATGTGACCCAAGCCACTTCTCCTGTAGGATCTTCACTTTTTCTCTACATTGGGGGATGATTGTAAATCCCTACTCCAGCATGAAAAATAGCTTATTAGTCAGGTCCCCTCATTCCCTAATGAAGCTAGAGATCAGAGATTTCAGTGTCCTAATCCACAAAGTATTATCACAGAACCAGCCTGAGAGCCGTTGAGGTTAGAGTCAAGTGGTTCTATGACCAGACCCAAGTTGAAGAGCTTGTTACAGGTGTAGCTTCCTGGGGCTCACCCCAGACCTATTACTGGATTGGACTCTCTGGCAAGAGAACTGGGAATCTGTAGGTTTGTTCTCTTTCCACTAATTCAGAATCAATTTCAGGTGGCACTCTGTAGACTTTTCTTCCCAGAAACTTCCTTCCCTGAAAGGATTTAAAAACTTTCCCAAATATATGATAATATTATATATGCATATGTATATCTTAAAGGAAATATACATTATATATTGAGATATAAATCATATATACATTCATACATATACGTAATAAGATCATTATAAATAAATTCAAAGTATATAGTATAAAGTATACATGTGTGCATGTTTGTGTGTATGTACATACATACACAAAATATGCTACATGGTGTATGGGGATTACCAGAGATTTTGAATTATCCTTCAACATGTAACTAGATAGCTAATACCCAGTGCCTCAGGCAGCCAGAACTAAAGTGGGTTCCATTCACTTGGTTGGTGGCTTTCCTCAAATCCTTTTTCCCCTTCAGCTGTTTCCAAGGACAAGGAATTTTATTGTCATTTTACTTATAGGTAGTCACCATTATCAGCAGTGAGTGGCCCAGGGGGCACCTTGAAAAGGCTTCAACCCACTTCCCTGATAGTGTGTGTCTGTCACTACAATCTAGACAATCTGACATTAGGTGCAATGCAAACATAACCTAAAGGCCTAATACTGAAGATTTATGCCTATTGCAGGCCTATTCATTGCTCTATGTATATCATCTCTTTTAACTGTTACCAGTTTTCTTTTATTTGTCTAATAAATGACACCAGTTTATTATCTTACAATTCTTGTAAGTCAGGAGTCTGGTATGAGTCTCACCAAACTAAAATTAAGATGTTGACAGGTTGTGTTCCTTTCTAGAGGCTATAGGGGGAAAATTTGGTTGATAGTAGAATTCTGTTCCCCATGGTTGTAGAATTTGTGTTTTTGTGCTGTGAAGTGAGGGCCATTCCCAGCTCTAGAGGCCACCACCTTCCTTGGTTAGTGGTGCCCTTCCCCTATCTTCATAGCCAGAAATGGGCCAGTCAGGTCCTCATGCTGCATCTCTCTGATCCTGACCACTGCTGGAAAACTTCCCTTTGAAGAATTTGTGGGATTAGATTTGGCCTATTTGGATATTCCGGGTAAATCTCCCTATCTCAAGGTCCATAAGCTTAATGACATTTGTAAAGTCCTTTTTGCCATTTAAAGTAAAATATTTACACATTCTAGAGATGAGGTAATGGACATCTTTGGAGGACCATTTTTCTACCAACCACACTTGTCATGACAGCACCGTCAGTATCACTATCTTATAGATAACTACACTAGTTAAGGTGTCAGAGCCAGTAACTTGTACAATAATGAGATGGATCCAGACTTTATGCTTTTAACTAACTGATTATTTTGCATTTTTCATTGGTTAGAAACAGACATTCAAAAGTCAAGCACATCTAAAAATCTAGGATCATTATCTTTCTAAATAAAAAAATATCTGGGATGCCTGGGGGGCTTAGTTGGTTAATCGTCTGACTTTGGCTCAGGTCACGATCTCATAGTTTATGGGTTCAAGCCCCGCGTCAGGCTCTGTGCTGACATCTCAGAGCCTGGAGGCTGTTTCAGATTCTGTGTCTCCCTCTCTCTCTCTCTGTCCCTCCCCTGCACACACTCTATCTCTCTCTTTCTCAAATATAAATAAATATTTAAAAAATATATCTAAGAGTGCACATATTCATAGGATTTCAACTGTGATGCTGAAACCAAATCACCAATACCCCCCAATTTCAAGTGTACTTTCTCACTACCCACCACACAAATCCTTCTCCTTCCTCATCTACACACAGTTAACTTGTGAAGTTTCCATACAAAAATACAAAAGGGCAAAATTTACTCAACTGCTCATCTGTAACTCACTTGAAGGACCTCATGGCCTTCCCACCACCAAACCCAGGGCCATGATATACTCACCCATATTCATCCCTTCATCTCCTGTTCTTCCTGTGGCAGAATGTCCAAGCACTTGGTGTTTTAGTGACCGCCCTTCCCACTCCATCCCTGGGCTTCTGCTCTTTGCTGGCTCTGTCCTCCTGCCCCCACCAGACAATCACATAGTTCCTTTCTTCTTATTTTAACAATCCAACTAGTCACCATGCCAGTGGTGAGTGGGGGTGCTATGGAAATGGAAGTTGGTGGTAAAGGTGGTGGCAATAGCAGATTTGGTCCCCAATACTCCCATTGGCCCTCCCCTGCCACTCCAAACAGTGTTAGCTGTTTCTACATTACTTTGATAAAAATGCAATTTAATTTTCAGAGATCGAAGTTCTATGGAGCTCCAGTTCCATTACTTTCTAATCAAATTCTTCTGAGTCATTACTATAGCAATTCTGGGGCTGCCCCTAAAACCAGTTTCTTACTTTATAGGAGTAAGAACAAAAACAACAACAACAGTAAAGGAACTGTGAAGGAAATCGTTTTTAAACTTTTAGAAATTTTAGAGCGTTCTTAAAGTCCTTGTCCTAGGGTCTTCCTGGCTTCTGTTTTAGAGTTGACCCTGGGCTTGCCATGCCAAGGGAAGCTGCAGTCTCCCCGCTTTAACTTCCTGAGACAGAAATTTCATCTAGTTGGGTCAGATAAGGAACGATGTTATCAATTTGAAGCAGGTCGCTTGAATTCCCAACTAAAGTGATAGTTCTAAATATAGAAGTCTTTGGAGCTGTTTGGTTTCCTTCCTCCCTCCCTCCCTCCCTTCCTTCCTTCCTTCTATCCTTCTTTCTCTCTTTCTCCCTCCGCCTTTCCTTCCTTTCATTCTTTTCTTCTCTTTCTTTGTTTTTTCTTACTTTCAGGTTTAATTAACCTCTCTGAACTTCACCTTAAACTGGCTCCTTGCTTCTCATTTTTTCTTTTTCAGTTGTGAAATGAAAACAGATAGCATTTATAGTCAATCTTCTGTGTGGCTTGGCACTAGGCTTGGTCAAAGACCATTTTGTTTATGAGAGGGAAAACTTCTGAAGATTGCTATGTTTGAATTAGCCCATTAACCCCATCCATTCAATCTAATGCTCAAGAAATTGACTCAAGGATAGGTACATAAGAGCTAATGAAAACAGTGAGAACTTAGGATCTTATTCTATACAGGCTCTGGGTTCTAAATGGTTTGCCTGTTCTTTCAACAGCCCTGTAAATAGTAATTATTATTATCCTGTCACATATGGAAAAACTAATACACAAAGGATTAGGAAATTGTCTGAAGGCTAAATGCCTGCAAAGTGGCTGAAGGTCTTCAAGCCTTTTCTCTCAGCCTCTTCATGGGCTACAAGATATTAAGCCCGGCTCTAAGAATGATTGCTTTCACTTAGAGCTTAACACTTTTAAGGTAGAGAAACTAGATTCCACACCCAATTAAAAATATGCTGCTGGATAAATGTGGGAGTATGTAGACTGGGCAGGTGGCTGAATTCTAAATAAAACAAAATGTAGTGTTTAGTTGGTGGCTTAGAAGTCAAAAAGGTTTGTTAAAAAACAAACAGGCTTAGAATCGAGAAAACCTAGGAGAGTCTCAGCTAGGCCCTTAATATCCCTGAGTCTCTTTCTTTGCCCAAAGAAGTGGGCATAATAATAGTTAATAGATTAAACAAGATACATAATATAGTCTTGCTATCAACAATGAAAGGGCTATAAAACAACTGCATCTTTAATCACATTAGCATCTCATTTATCTCTCTTGTCAACCAACCACCTGTCACCTCTTCATACATTGCCAGTAATCTTCACAGCAATACTACAAAGTGCAGGAAAGTATCTTAATTTTACAGGTGAGGAAACCAGAGCTCACAGAAGATCAAGTGATATTCCCAGGACAATACAGCTAGTAACAGATAATCTAGTGTCGGAACCCAGAGCTGATGTTCATAAATTCCCTCTGCTGAACAAAAAAGCAGATTTCAACAGCTACTGATTGACTAGGTCAGGAGGAAAAGCTGATGTCTTTCCTCTAAAGTGCATGACTCCAAGTGTGAACCTAATGGTGATCTTGTACCCAACTTCTGAAAACCCCAGGAGCTTCTCAAGCCATAGGATTTTCAAGCTGAAAGGAACCTTAGAGAGCAGAGGATTGTAGTCTAATTTCTTCATTTCTTACTTGAAGAAACTGAGCTCAAGTCCCTTTTCTGAGTTATACAGTGCATTATTGGGCATATCCAGTGTGGGAACTCAGGTCTCCTCACCCTCAGTTCTGTGCTTATCCCACTTGTTCAAAGTCTGCACAGATTTACAAAGCTGAAACATTGTGCTTTGCATCAGTTCACATTATTTCTGGGTTCCATTATTAGGCAGTCCTTGGTTCTCAAGAAAAGTCCTATGACAATTTCTAAAGCTCCCTAAGGGAATTTAATGACAGTTCAGAATGAAGCTTGAGCACGTACTATGTTCCAGACACTGCAGTGAGAACATTATCTTCCTTTTTGCAGTATCTCCCAAACTCTAGTTATTTGAACACTACCTTTATTATTTGCCAAGTCTACATACCATCTGTATAGTTATTAACTTAATGCTTGTCTTCATATCATCTTGAAAGTGTTAACTACTTTAGCTTTATCCTGGGCTATGACAGGAAGTCAGTAAGTCCTCGTTATTTTTAAAATACACATCACATAAATACGTAACTATTAGCATTAAAATGTGTGTCATCTGAACTCTCTAATAGTATGCCATTTAAATACACCCAGATCATGAAGGACTATTGTAATCCCTGCATATCCTATATTATATCCTTCTATAGTATCCCGATATGTTTTTATTTTGTCACTCTATAGAAACCCCAAGCTTATTTAAATAACTCTAGTCTCACAGCAGGTAAGTAGCATCACCATACTCTAAATCCAAGCCTGGCTAACAGCAAAGTCTGTGCTCCCAGCCTCGTAACTTACTGACAGGAAGAAGTGCTCAGCAGAGTATGTTACACCAGGTCAGAACTGTAGAGGTCCTACTTTAACAGGGCCACAGATTTACACACTTGTATGATTGCATACAGGGGTGAGATTTGTTGGGGAAAACTTATAAGGGAACAACAGTACTATGACCTTTTTCTTTTTAAGTTTTTATTTTGAAAAGTATCATATCTACAGAGAAGCTGAAAAAGTAGTGCACTGAACACTCCATAACCTGTTTTCAAGGATGGTCAATACTTATATTTGTTAAATTTGCACTGTGCATGTGTGCTGCACGCATACATATGTATGTGTGTTGTTTTGTTGGAATTGTTTGAAAGGAAGTTGCACATATTAGTGCCATTTCACTCCTAAATACTTAACATGTACTCACTTAGAACAAAGATATTCTCCTACATAATTATAATACCATTATCACACCCAAGAGTGGAATAGATATACTAGTATTATCCAATAAGCAGCCCATTTTCAAAAATTTCCAGCTGTCCACATATTGTTCCTTATAGCTCTTTTCTTCTTCCCAGGATCTAAGATTACTTGTTGCATTTGGTTGTCAGTTCTTAGTCTCCTTTTATCTAGAACAGCCCTTTTACCTTTTGTTTTTCATTCATTGCCATTTTTGAAAATTTTGGACCAATTTTCATGATTAGTTAGATTCAGGTTAACCTGCCCCCTTTTTTTTGCACAGTCCTTTGGTAATATGGTTATGCAGAATCACTTGAGAAGTTACACAGATTGGTCAGAAAACAGTAAATATTCTTAAAATCCTGAATAGATATGTGATATAAAATCTTGAATAAGATATATATTTTAGAGGCCAAATGAACTATCAGTTGGCCGAGAGAAGTAGCTTTGATCTGTGGCAGCAACACCCAACATCCCCCCAGCCCCCTATATGGTCACCAACTTGAACAAATCCTCCCATTCCTTTCCTCAAGCTGGTTTAAAAAAACATAATGCTGCTTTACCTTATCTTCTGTCATTTTATCGGTTGGGAGTCCTCCTCTTAATTCCCAGTCCTGTAGTGAGTGTGGCACACGCAGCTGGCCAGCCCCTGCCTTTTTCCAGCTTTCTACTAGTTATACATTAGAGGAGGAGGAGCAAGGCAAGGAGCAGTGTGGCCACGTAAAAGTCCACACCTAATCTTAGCAGAGCGTGATATTAATGAGACTCTAATCAATATCTGCTTTGTCTTAGTGACTTGTGACCTCAATGCCTGTGCACCAGCAAAAGAAAATGGGAGTGGGTCCCTTAGGCATGAGTTACAAACCCGCGATGGTCACATTTAAGACGTGTTATGTATGCTGGTAAGCAGAGGCTGGTGAGAAAAGAAAAATCTTTGGGGTCTTTGGTAGAAGATAAGGTATGCTGGGCTGACATACCATGTTGTGGGGATGACGAAGACAGGGTTGTGGGAGGACACTCCACTCCTCCCTGCAGAGAACCAGTACTGTGGCGTTGGTGCTTTCAGCTGGGTGTGTGTAGCCAGAGGCCATTGTAGTCTAGAGTGGTTCACCTGAATGAGCTTTGGAGAACTGTGACCTTGGGTTTGAGTCTCAACATTTACTGGTGGTGGTATTAAGCGGCTGGTTCACAGTGACTTTTCTGTGCCTTAGCTTTTTTCACTTAATAAAATGAAAATAAGAGGACACACGTTGTTTTGTTGTGTGGATTAAATGTCATAGGAAAGTGTTTAGTATAGTGCTTAAATACTCAGCAAATGTTGATCATTATTTTTGTTATTATTGGTTTGGTGTATGTCAAGAGACACTTGTTGGAGTGGGGTTCTCAAATAAATCTGCTCATATAGCTTGAGTTTGTGCCCTTCTGTGTCTCCTGTATGATATTCAGTCCCTGTGGGAGCCCAGGCGGTATCAAAATTGGTTGAGCCTGAACTTTGTTTGGCAACAGTTGGCATTGGTTCCACGGAGATTCAGCTGGAATGAGGTCCTAGCAGAGGAAAGAAGAGAGTCCCCCCAACCAAGGATGTTCCAAAGAAACAGTGATAAAGTGAAGAGGTAAAGGAGACTTCGATTTCATGTGTCTTGTACTTCACTGTCATCCTTTTATTTCAATTACCACTCTCTGCTGGGTAACATAACTGAGTAAATAATTCAGTCCAAACCACAAACTTTTACTGAGCCCAGTACGTTCCCAGGCTCTGAAATACACGCGATAAA
Source organism: Suricata suricatta (assembly GCF_006229205.1). Taxonomy (NCBI): domain Eukaryota; kingdom Metazoa; phylum Chordata; class Mammalia; order Carnivora; family Herpestidae; genus Suricata; species Suricata suricatta. Next base: position 93,848,642 of record NC_043704.1, on the reverse strand, counting down.
TAAAACACTTGGAGCTCATAACGTATAAGGGCAGACGCATGGAATTACAGACACACAACAGTTATTTTTTCTTCGGTAGAAAAGCATGAAGGAATATAATTAGCAATGATAGTTAATCTTTATTGAGTTCTGGCTTGTTGCGAGGTGCTGCTCTCAGCATTTTACGTGGATTAACTCGTTCACAGTAACATAAGGCACTTTCCGTGGTAGAGCAAAGCTTTGGGGAGCGAAGTTAGCTCTAGTGGCTGACCTTAGAGCCTGCTTTCTGCACCAGCTTCTGCCGCTGATGCGAACGCTCTCGTCGGAGCCTCTACGATCAGGAGAGAATTTCTTAGCAATCATTTTCCAGTGGCATGACACTGCAAGAAAGAGTCTTTGGGCGGCTGTGAAAAATGAGTTTCCTTCTAGATTTTTACTGTCCTCTGTTTTTTGAATTTTCCTTTTTAAGAGGCAGAATTGGCTTGAATTGAGCTTGGGGGTCAGGTGAGTCTTTAACTTTAGGGGCGGGTCGCAGCAGCGCAGGGAGGACGGAATGCGCTCGCAGGAAGCTGTCCTTGTCATTATGAGCGCTAACCTGGACGCGGGACGCAGACCAGTTTCCTCTGGTTTGGCCAGGACCTCTCTAGTTCTGTGCTTACTCTGGAATGAGTCATCTGTGCACCATTTAGGGATGGGCTGAAACTATCTCTCCGGGGTGGGGGTGGAGGGTGTCAGCCGCCGCCATTGCCTTGGTGGATACTGATAACCATTTCGGCCTCTGGGGAGAGTTTGCCCGAGCTCCCACCGGAGGAGCTGTGGGTGCGATTGCACGGCCGGTCTTAGTGTTAGCCTGGCTGTAGGATAAAGTTCAGGCTTTTTGTGCTTTGCCGTTGGGTTGGGGGCCTCAGAGAGGTGCTTCAGTGCCCAGAATCATCCAGAGATCCCTGCCCAGTGGGTTGAAACCAGTTCTGTGTAGTTGTTCTTTAGGCTTCACACTTTAAATCTGTCAGTCAGGTCAGATTCTGATTAGTTCTTGATTAATTTAATTTTCGTAATAGTTACCAATAGCTCTAGGTGGTGAGAGTTTCCAAGTATAGGAAAGAGCCCCCTCCCCTTTTTAAGTTATCATCCTTCCCTTCAGTAACAGGAGAGTTTAGTTTATTTCTATAAATGGGAAGGAAGAAAACCAGCTCTCCCAGCATGCTGCAGTCCTCTCACTGCAGGTGCGGGTGATGCAAAGGCATCTCTGGGGAACTAAATCAAATAAGTTCAAAATGGGCCAAGCCAAGAGCACAAGGGAGTGTGGGAAACTCCTCTTCCCCTAGGAAGCCCAGTGTATTTTAAGATTTCTGAGTCATATTTGCCCTTATTGTAGCCTGCCTCTTCTCACCCTCTCCAGATACCTCTCTGGTCCAAGCCACCAGCTCCTCTCCTGACTGTGACTTCCTGGCCTCCCTGTCCCCATTCTTACCCTATAGTCCCTTTTGACAGAGCGGCCAACAGTGATTTAAAAATTAAACCAGACCATAATGCCCTTTTGCTTAAAAGTCTCCAGAGGCTTCCCAATCACCCTTAGAAGGAAACCCCTATTCTTTACTGTGGCTGACTTGGTGTAGCTTTCCTTGACACTGAGATTTGCTCCCCTACCACTGTCCTCGTCTGCTCAGCCATGCTGGCCTCAGACTTGTGTAATGTGTCCAGGCTCAGCACCTTTGTACTCCAGGGGCCTCTGTCCAGAGTGCTCCGCCCCGTATTTGTCTGTGGCCAGCACCTTAGGATTCAGATGAGAGCTCAGGCTCTCCAGCTGGTCTTCTTTCTTTCTTTTTAATTTTTTTAAGTTTATTTATTTTGAGAGAGAAAGAGAGAGAGAGAGAGAGAGAGAGAGAGAGAGAGAGAGAGCGCACGAGCGAGCGCACAAGCAGGGGAGGGGCAGAGAGAGAAGGAGAGACAGAATCCCAAGCAGGCTCTACACCAACAGTGAAGAAAGCCTAATGAGGGACTCAGACTCATGAGAGATCATGACCTTGAGCCCAAGTCAAGAGTCCGATGCTTAACTGACTGCACCACCCAGGTGTCCCTCTCCAGCCAGTCTTGGTTTTCTTTTTTTAAGTTTTTTTTTTAATGCTTATTTTTGAGAGAGAGAGAAACAGACAGAGTGTGAGCAAGAGAGAGGGAGAGGGAGACACAGAATCTGAAGCAGGCTCCAGGCTCCAAGCTGTCAGCACAGAACCCAGAGTGGGACTTGAACCCATGAATTGTGAGACTGTGACTTGAGCCAAAGTCTGATGCTTAACTGATTGAGCCACCCAGGCACCCCTCTCCAGCCAGTCTTCTTAAGGTGAATACCATGTACCCTTTCCAACTCATTCTCGGTCCTGTCACTCTGCTTTATTTTAAAGCATAAGTGCTGCTTCCTAGCACTTACGCTTGAAATTTTATTTACTATTATAATGAAAACAAACATTAAATCTTTAATAAACAATAAATAATTATAACAACACTATATATTATAATATGATTGTTATATATAACATTAATTACATTAATAATGATTAAGCATTTAATTATTTAAATATTAAACTTATTTTAATTAAAATTTATTATTATTATTATTTACTTCTCTATCACTTATTGTGTTCCCCTTTCCTCACCATATATGTGTAGACCTTGCCCATCTTGTTATTTCCAGTGCCTGTAAGAGTGCCTGGTTCATAGTTGGCACTCAGTAAATATTTGTTTAATAAATGAAGTTCAAGAAGAGTTGCCGCAGACTTTCTTGGAATGGGGGAGACGTCTGAGCCTGGCCTTGGACATTTATTGATTTAACGTCCAATAAATTCAAGATTTACACTGCATTTTGCTAGGCACCAGTTACAGCAGTGAAAGGAACAGATAGGTCTCTGCTCTTATGGGACTTACCTTCTAGGAAAGAAATTAAATAAACTGAGGAAGAGAACAGCAGCCGGTGCCCAGTTTAGAAAAGGTGCTCAGAAAAATGTGTTTTGAAGAGGTGTCTTTTTAGTTGATACCTGAGGAATGGGCAGGCAAGGTGGAGGGGCCAAGTATGTGCAAATCCTGAGGGAGGAAAGATCTTAGGGTGAAGAATAAGAGAACTGTAGTTAATGCAGGAGAGCCAGAGGAAGTGGAAAGGGATGCTATTAAGGGAAATAGACAGCAGCTGTCCTCATGCAAGGCCTTGAAGGCTGTGGGAATGAGCTTGGATTCATGCCACGGGCAATGGGAACTCACTGGAGGGGATTAAGCATGGAAATGATATGATCCAATATATGTTTTAAGATCACTCATGCTGTTGAGTGAGCGGTGCACTGAATGGGGCATTCGAGAAGAGACATGATTGCAGGGCTCTTATAACAGTTCACACTTGCTGTTAACCCAAGAAATGATGGTGGTAGCAGGGAAAGAGAAGTAATGAATTCAAGATGTATTTTGGTAGTAAAGCTAGACTTTTTCCTAACTGCTGAGGAGAGGAGTGAAGGGCAGAACTGAGGATGGCAGATACATTTCTGGCTTTTTAAATTGTGATGACTATGATGCTCTTTAATGCTATAGGTGCTGGATTGTTTACTCATCTGAGTGATAATCTAAATTCATCTCCCAGACCTCAAGGAGCATCACAACAAAATAACCAAAAAGAGGTATATTTTGTTTTACTTTTTAGAAGTTAAACTTTTTTCATTAATTGTAGATTCAAATGCAGTTGTAAGAAATAATGCAGAGAGTTCCCAAATACCCTTTACCCAGTTTCCCCCAAGGTGACATCTTGTAAAATACAGTGTAATATCACAGTCAGAATATTGACATCAGGAGTCAAGACACAGAACGTTCCCATTACCACAAGGATCCCTCATGTTGCCCTTCTCTAGCCACACCTACTTCCCTCTTACCTTTACTGATTCTTAAACAATGGTAACCACTAATCTTTTCTCCACTTTTATAATTTTGTCATTTAAATAATGTTATATATACATGGAATTAGCTAGTATATGTATTAGTGTCCTTCAGCGAAATAGAACCAATAGGATGTGTGTTTATATGTGAGAATATGAGAGAAAGAGATTTATTTTAAAGAATTGCCTCACATGATTGTGGAGGCTTGGTGAGTCCAAATTCTGATGGGGAGGCTGGCAGGCTGGGGACTTAGGAAGGAGTTGCAGTTCAAGTCCAAAGGCAGTCTGCTAGAGAATTCCCTTTTGCTCAGATGAGGTCAGCCTTTTCTTCTACAAGCTGATTGGATGAGACCCATCCACGTGCTGAAAGACTATCTATTTTACTCAAAATTCACCAATTTAAATGTAAATCTCATTCAAAACACTCTCATGGAAACATCCAGAATAATGCTTGACCAAGTAAGTGGGTATAGTAGTTCTGCCAGTTTGACACATCAAACTAATCATCACAGCATGTAACCTTTGAGATTGGCTTTTTTTGCTCAGTATAATTTTCTAGAGATGCATCCAAATTGTTGCGTGTATCAGTAATTTGTTGGGTTTTATTGCTGAGTAGTAAGTATTCCATGGTGTGGGTGTGCATCAGTGTATTTAAGCACTTACCTTTGAGAACATCAGGGTTGTTTCAAGTTTTGGGCTATTCCAAATAAAACTGCTTTAGACATTTATGTAAACAAAAAGCATAAAAGTTTTTTGTGTGAGCCTAAGTCTTTTCTTTGAAATAAATGTCGATGAGTACAGTTGCTTGCCCATATACTAGTTGCATGTTTAGTTATTATGAAACTTCCATTTTTACTTTCCTACCAGCAATATATGGGTGAGGGCTTTTTTGCATCCTCATCATCTGATATTGTCATTATTTTTTAATTGAGACAGTCTAAAAGGTGTGTAGTAATATTTCATTATGATTTTATTTTGCATTTCTTTATTTTTTATTTAAATTAATTACTGTATTAAAAAGAACATGTCTAGATTTCATTTCATTTCATGAGAAAGCTAATTTTTTTTTTTTTTAGTATAGTTGACATAAAATGTTACATTAGTTTCTGGTGTGTGAGATAGTGACTTGACAAGTTTATACATTATGCTGTGTTCATCACAAGTGTAGCTACCATCTATCCTGTTAGATCACTATTACAATATCATTTATTGTATTCCTTATGCTCTACTTTTTAGTCCTGGGACTTACTCATCTCATAAGTGGAGGCCTGTATCTCCCTCTTCTTCACCCATTTTGCCCAACATACATCCCCCTCCCTTCTGGCAACCATCAGTTTGTTCTCTGTATCTATAGTTCTGACTCTCTTTTTTGTTTATTTTTTAAAAGATTCTATTTATGAGTGGAATCATATGGTATTGGTCTTTCTCAGTCTGACTAATTTTGCTTAACATAATACTTTCTAGGTCCATTTATTGTCTTGAATGGCATGATCTCATCTTTTTTATGGCTATATAGTATTATATTATGTATATGTACTACACTTTCCTTATATGTTTGTCTCTTGATGGACCCTTAGGTTGCTTCCATGTCTTGGATGATGTAAATAATGCTACAATAAATAGAGGGGTGCATAGATCAGTTCAAGTTAGTGCTTTCTGTGGGAAAGCAATAGTGGAACTCCAGTGTTTTTTTTTTTAACCTGGAAAAACACTCAATAGTAGAATTACTGGATTATATGATATTTCTATTTTTAATTTTTTGAGAAAACTTCATACTGTTTTCCACAGTGCCTGCACCAACTTACAACCCCACCAATAGTGCACAGGTGTACCTTTTTCTCTACATCCTTGTCTGTGCTTGTTTCTTAAATTTTGCATTTCTTTAATGGTTAATGATGTTGAACAATTTATTATTTACTTATTTGGCATCTGTATATGCTTTTTGGTGAAATGTCTCTTACTGTCTTTTGCTTATTTTCTAATTAAATTATTGTTTTGTTTGTTTATGTGTTTATCTGTGTGTTTTCTGTTGAGTTTTGAGAGCTTCTTATATATTTTAGCTACTACTTCTTTGTTGGATAAGTGGTTGACAAATATTTTCTCCCACTTTCTAGCTTGTCTTTTCATCCTCTTAACAGGATCTTTCATAGAGCAAAAGATTTTAATTTTGCTGAAGGCCAATTTATTAATTTTTCTTTTTATAGATTATGCTTTTGGTGTCAAATCTTATTTTGATATAGCCTTCATCTTGAAGGTTTTCTTCTATGTCATTTTTTTTCTACAAGTGTTATTATTTTACACTTTCTATCTAAGCCTATGATCCACTGAGTTGTTTTGGGGTATAGTATGGGACCTAGATTGAGGTTCATTTTTGCCTGTGGGTGGATGTCCAATTGCTCAATCACCATTTATTGAACAAGTTATTTTTCCTCTATTGAATTGCTTCTGCACCTTTACCAAAAATCACTTGAGCATATTTGTATGGATTTATTATCTGGGAATTCCATTCAGTTCCAATGATGTGTGTGTCAGTCCCTCTACCAATAACACAGGGTGTTGCTTACTGTAGCTATATAAATCTTGAAATCAGGTAGACTGATACTTCCCACTTTATTCTTTTTGAAAATTGTAATTACTTTTTTTTTCTATATGAAATTTGGAATAATTTCATATATATTTTCAAAAACTTCTTGCTGAGATTTTGATGGGAATTCTACCAAACTTGTATATCATTTTGGAAACAATTGACATTTTTACCATATTTAATCTTCCAGTCCATGAACATGCTCTTCATTTATTTGGATATTCTTTGATTTTTTTTTTATAGAAGTTTTATGATTTTTCAGCACATAAATCTTACACATGTTTTGTCAGATTCATTTATTTATTTAAATTTTAAAAATATTTATTTATTTTTGAGAGAGAGAGAGAAAGAGAAAGAGAAAGAGTGTGAGTAGGGGAGGGGAAGAGAGAGAGAGGGAGACACAGAATCTGAAGCAGGCTTCAGGTTCTGAGCTGTCAGCATAGAACCCGATGTGGGGCTCGAACCCACAAACTGTGAGGTCATGACCTGGGCTAAAGTCTGATGCTTAACTGACTGAGCTACCCAGGTGCCCCTGTTTTGTCAGATTTAAACTTAACTCTTATTTTTCTCAGTGATTTAAATAATATTGTATTTTTAATTTTAGTGGCCATGTGTTCCTTGCTTCAATATAGAAGTATAATTTTTTTGTGTGTTCTTCATATATCCTACAATCTTGCTGAATCACTTATCAGTTCTAGAAGTTTTTAGTAGATTTCTTGGACTTTTCGCTGTAGACAATCATGTCACCTGAAAATAGGGAGAGCTTTATCTGTTACATTATGACCTATTTGCCTTTTATTTCCTGTTCTTAAATTATGACACTGGCAACAACTTCTAGGACTATGATGAGTAATTCACATAAGTAAATATCCTCATCTTGATCATAGGGGAAAGCATTAATCTCTCACAATTAAGTGTATTGTTAGTTCTGGGTTTTCTGTAGATGCTCTTTATCAAGAGAAAGTTTCTCTCTATACCTATTTTTCTAGGACTTTTAAAAATATCATGAATCAGTATTGAATTTTGTCAGATGCTTTTTTTGGTATCATTTGATATGATCGTGTGTGTTTTTTCTTCTTTAGTCTGTTAATATGATGGGTATAAACCATCTTTGTTTTTTTTAACGTTGATATTTGAGAGAGAGGTGGAAAGAGCAAGAGAATGCAAGTGCACAAGTGGAGGAGGGGCCAAGAGAGAAGAGGACAGAGTTTCTGAATTGGGCTCTGTGCTGACAGCAGAAAGCCTGATGTGGGGCTTGAACTCATGAACCATGAAATCATGACCTTGGCCAAAGTTGGATACTTAACTCACTGAGCCACACAGGTGCCCCTGTCTGGTTTTGATATCAGGGTAATATTAGCTTCATAAAATGAATTTAGAAGTCATCTCCATTCTTCATTTTTCTGGAAAGGATTGTGTAAAAATGGTATTTGTAAGATTCTGCAATGAAACAGTGTAGGTCTGGAGATTTCTTTTAGGGAGGTTTTAATTTATAGATTTAATTTCCTCAGTAGTTACAAGACAATCCAAATGATCTATTTCATACTGGATGAGGTATGACAGTTTGTGCTTTTTAAGGAAGTGGTGTACTTTATCTGTTGTCAAATTTATGTCTTTCCTAGCATTCCCTTTTCATTATTTTTATATCTACATGGTTTATAGTGATATATAGTGTTTCATTCCTGATATCGATAATTTTTTTTGTCAGTCTTGCTGTAGGTTTGTAATTTTATTGATTTTTGTAAAGAATCAGATTTTTATTTCATTGATTTTTCTGTTATTTCTGTTTCCAATCTTATTGATTTCTGCTTTTATCTTTATTGGTTTCTTCCTTCTGCTTGCTTTGGGTTTATTTTGGTATTGTTTCTAGGTTCTTGAGATGGGAGATTAACTGATTGATTTGAGAATTTTCTTCCTTTTTAATGTGTTAATTTAGCTCTATAATATTCCTTCTCAGCATTGCTTTAACAGTGTTTCACAAATTTTAACATGTTGCATTTCAATTTTTATTCTGTTCGATGTTTTTTTTATTTCCCTTAAAACTTCCTCTTTGACATGTGAATTATTTTAGAAGTGTAAAAGGAGTATTTGCACTTAACAAGTGTTGAGAATTTTTCTGTTTCTATTATTGATTTCTAGATTGATTCCACTGTGGTTAGGAAAAAACCACTCTGTATGATTTCAGTTTTTTGAAATTTGTTGAGGATTGTTTTGTGGCCCAGGATATGGTCTGTCTTGGTATATGTTTCATGTATACTTGGAAAGTATAGCTCTTCTGTTGTTGTTGAGTGGAATGATTGGTCAGTGTTGATTAGGGTCTATTGGTTGATGGTGTTGTTGAGTTCTTCTCGTTCTTTTTTTAAAATTTTTTTAATGTTTATTTATTATTGAGACAGAGAGAAACAGAGCATGAATGATGGAGGGGCAGAGAGAGATGGAGACACAGAATCTGAAGCAGGCTCCAGGCTCTGAGCCCGTTGTGGGGCTCGAACCCATGAACCATGAGATCATGACTTGAGCTGAAGTTGGATACTTAACTGACTGAGCCACCTAGCTGCCCCAAGTTCTTCTAGTTCTGTGTTTAGTTGTTCTATCAATTGTTATGAGAAGTGTAGTAGAGTCTACAACCACAGTTATGGATTTATCTATTACTGCCAAGTAAAGGTAGAAGTCCACATTGCCCATTCAGCTTACATTGACACTCAAGGTAGTAGGAGAGTTCTTCATTTTTTCTGGGCAGGGGTGAGATTTCCTGCTCCTCCTGTGGTCTCCACTGACACCATGGTGGGCAGATCTCATTCATGATGGGCAAGGTAAAATTCCCATCTCTCCACTAGGTCTCCTCTGAAAATACTCCAGCTGAAAGGGTGAGAGGGACTTTGTTAATTCAAGTTTGGGGGAAAGTAGAGTCCTCACATGATTCTACTGATGCTGCTGGAGGGGAGTCTCAGTACAGCATGGAGAAAAGTCATGCTCCTTATTTGGCCTTCTTTGACATTTGCCAAGTAGAGATGTTGGGGTTTTTTGTTAGTGCCTCACAAACGTAGAAGTCTAGATTCCCTACGCAGTCTTTGCTGGCATAATTTGGGTCACAGCCAGTTTTGTCTGTGATGACTGGCTGGAATAAAACAGTTATTATCCAAAAGGTTTTTTGCCGTGGTGAGTTTTCTTTTTCTTTTTCCTTTGGCTAGGGAGAACAGGTTTTTGAAGGACTTATTATTATTTTTTTGTACCCATTGGCATTTCTGGCTTCTTTATTCCAAATTGGGAATATATGAAGCAATGGAATTCACCACTGTCATTTTTCAAATCTTGAAGTTTCTAGCTAGTTAGCCCTCTACTTTCTACCTTCGATAGTTTTCTTATGTTTGTTTTATATTAATGTCCAGGATTTCAGTTGTATTTAGCAGGGGAAATAGGGAAGAGTTTGTCTACTTCATCTTCTTGGTAGCAGAGACCTTGTTCCATTTTCAAAAGACTTCAGAGAAACCTAATTAAGTATAAAACAAACACAAGAACAAATAAATAAACAAAATATGAGGTCAAGCCAAACTAAAACAAAAAATATTTTATGGCATTTAACCTGTCTCCTCCTGCAACATCAGATCTCCCCACTCATTTTGTTTTTTCTTATCAACACTAGAGTTGAGAAGTTATTGTTTTTTATCACGTGTACTTTGGTTCATCATATGTAATGGTGAGATGCAGAGGAAAGAAAATGGGCTTAGAAGGTAAATAAATGTGAGCTCAAACTCTCTCTCTTCGAGCTCTAGACATTTGGATATTAACTGCCTACTCACTATCTTCACATTAGTGTCTAATAGGTACAGTCTAAATGTTATCATAATTAAACAGAAATCTTGATTTCTTTTTTTAATGTTTATTTGTTTTTGAGAGAGAGAGAGAGAGAGAGAGAGAATGAGCAGGAGAGGGGCTGGGAGAGAGGGAGACACAGAATCCAAAGCAGGCTCCAAGCACTGAGCTGTCAGCACAGAGCCCGACATGGGTGTTGAACTCACTAACTGTGAGATCATGACCTGGGCCAAAGTTGGGAGCTCAACTGACTGAGTCACTTAAGCACCCCAGAAATCTTGAAATCTTGATTTCTTACCTTCCTACCCTCAAATATGCCATTTGCTGCTAATGTAGCTTTGGGCTTCAGTATCCATTTCTGTGAGACTGATATGATAATGTCTACTTCTTGGGTTAGTTTAACCTTTAGAGAGTACGTATAAATAAAGAGGACATGGCAAATATTGGCTGCTCAATAATGATAGTGATTATTATTATATATGCTTATGAATCTTTCTATACAAGTTGAATTTCATCATATGCTCCTTTATCTGCATACAACCAATGCTAACAATTGGCCCTTGTGTACTTTGCCCTCCCTGTTACAGTGGAGGACTATATCCCTGTTATTCTCTAAAGTCAATGCCTACATTCCTGTTCTAGCCCCTCATACCTTCTTAAGGACCTCCTTCCTCCAACCATCCGTGTTCTCTTCTTGCAATCAGGAGAAATCATTAATTTCCCCATTTCTACCAAATTATTTATTTCAGCGGTATAAAGCACATTAATATGGCCCACGTGGGTGGAAATATCTCCCTTAATGTCCTAGATGTTGCTACATTTTTCTGTTTCCTTTTATGGCAAAACTTCTAAAAAACTGTCAATGCTAACTGTCTTCCTAGTCACCAGTCTTTTCTCCTCAATCTACTTTAAGTGGGCTTTTGTCCGTCACCACACTTCTGAAATAGCTCTTTATGAGTTTCCCAACAATCTAGATCTCCCGAAGGCTAATGGACAGTTCTTTGTCCATTGGGCCAATCCCCTTTTTCTTGAAACATTTTCTTCTCTTGACCTCATGATAACTGGATCACTTGAACTCAAAGGCCCCTGTCTCTCATTTTGTGACTCCCTCTTCATTTCCAGACTTCTTACTGGTGTTAAGGGCTCAGTCCTTGTCTTTTTTCTCTTTTATCCACATTCATTCTGTATATAATCTCATCAGACCTAGTGGCTGGTATCTAAAAGAATGTTCTGTGATGATAAAAATGTTCTATATGTTTGCTGTCCAATTTAGTTGTCACTAGGCACATGTGACTATTTCAATTTAAATTAATTAAAATAAAAAATTCAGGTGCTCAGTCATACTAGTTACATTTCAAGTGCTCCATATCCATGTATGGCTAATGGCTATTACATTGGACAACACAGAAGTACAGTATCTATCTCCAGCACTGCACTTCTCTCTCCAAGCTTTAGACAATACTCAACATCTCCACTTAAATGTCTAAGAGTTTCTATCTTAAGTCAATCCTCTGTAAATGGAACTCTTACTTTCTCTGTTTTTTACCCTTAACTTTGCTAGCCCACAAGCCTTTTCTTGTCCAGCAAATGGCATCAAAGTTTTTCCAAACTAGAGGTCAATTTTTGTCTTTTAAATCCTATATCCAATTCATTGGAAAGCTTTGCCCACTGTGCCTTCCAAATACACCCCAAATCTCACCACATCTCACCATTCCTACCACTATCACTTTAGTCCAAGGGACCAGTCTCTCTGGCCATGAGTATTGCAATAGCTTCCTAATTGTTCTCCCTCCCTCAATGCTTGCTCCTCTGCAGTTCATCTTCCTTGTAGTAGCCAGAAAGATAAATACATCTTTAAAAAAATTTTTTATGTCTTTATTTTGAGAGAGAGAGAGAGACAGAGAGCAAGTGGGCAGAGAGAGAGGGAGCAGAGGGGCAGAGAGAGAGGGAGACACAGAATGTGAAGCAGGCTCCAGGCTCTGGGCTGTCAGCACAGAGCCTGATGTGGGGCTCGAACCCATGGACCATGAGATCATGACCTGAGGCAAAGTTGGACGCTTAACTGACTGAGCCACCCATGTGCCCCTAAAACATAAATAAATCTTAAAAAAATTAAAAAACCAGGGGACATTTTGCTGTTTAAAATGCAACTGCTTTCCATTTAAAGGAGCATGAATCAAAATTCCTAACCTTACCTAAAAAGCCTGCATGATTTGATTTTTTGCTTATTTTTTAACATCTGCTCTTCCACCTTCATTTCTGTTCATTTTAATGCAACCACCACATTACATGAGCCCATTAAGCTAGCTCCTTTCTGTATGGAATGCTCTTCCCAGGATAGATGACTCCTCATAACTTAGGTCTCAATTCAGGTATGTCCCTCTCATTGTCACCTGTTTCCTCCCCCAACCTATGCCCACCCTTCTTCTTCCTGACCACCCTAGCTAAAATAGCATCTTCCCTCCATTCACTTATTATCATAATTACCCTATTGTAATTTGTTCATTGCATTTGTTAATACCTAAACCGAACTTATGTATTTGTTTCCATGTTTATTTTTATTATTTCCCCTAATACTATACAAAGTCCTTGAGGAACAGACTCTGTCATGCCCACTGTTGTATTCCCAGCTCCCCAGATAGTTTTGGTACACAGACACACACACACACACACACACACACACACACAGTAGGTGCTTCTAAAAGACTGGCTTATTAACTTTAGGTTTTTCTGCGAGTATTATATTTGTTGATTAATTAATAATTAGGCAATATACACAATTTGCCAGAATCCCTTTCTCCCATCCATCTGGAGTAGACTGCCTAGGTTTCAACCACGGTTTCATTGTTTAGTTATGGGAAAGTTACTTAAACCTTCTGTGTCACAGTTTCCTCCTCTGTAAAATGGGGCACATAATAGTGCTTATCTCATAGGGTGCATAAGGATTAAAGAAGTTATTACATGTACTTGGAATGCTTGGAACAGTGCCAGGCCCATAAAAAGTATTTGCTGCTATTATTATTATTTATTATTGAATATATGCTAAATTTCATTAAAGGGCACCTTCATTTTGAAGATTTTCAATAAGGACATTGGGTTTCAAGGGATGATGATGATATTTCAAGAATTCCCTGACTCTGGGGGTGCAGGGGTGGCTTAGTTGGTTAAGCATCTGACTTCAGCTCAGGTTATGATCTCACAGTTTGTAAGTTTGAACCCCGTGTAGGGCTCTGTGCTGACAGCTCAGAGCCTGGAGCCTACTTCAGATTCTGTGTCTCCCTCTCTCTCTCTCTCTCTGCGCCTTCCCTGCTCATGTTCTATCTCTCTCTCAAAGATAAATAAACATTAAAAATAAAAAAAATTCACTGACTCTGATCAAAACCTGGCAATTGTAGTGGTTATTACAGATTTTATTTACTTAAGAAATATTTATTCTTTTTTAAATCAATGATGCTTAGAATTTGTCCCAGGAAGTAGGTCAAAAACATCATCTCTTGCCCACTTAGAAAGGGAAGAAAATTTAATTAATTAGTATAGCCTTTCCATTAGGAGGTTACTTATGGGCATCTTTAAACCTTGGAAGAGGGGCGCCTGGGTGGGTCAGTCGGTTAAGCATCTGGCTTCAGCTCAGGTCATGATCGCACGGTTCATGGGTTTGAGCCTTGCATCGGGCTCTGTGCTGACAACTAGCTCAGAGCCTGTAGCCTGTCTTCCGATTCTGTGCCTCCTTCTCTCTCTGACCCTTCCCTGTGCACACTGTCTCTCTTTGTCTCTCAAAAATAAATAAAAAACATAAAAAAATAATAAACCTTGGAAGAGCCCACAGGAGATTAGCATCATTTCATTGCATTGTGGTGTGTCTGGCAATGAAAGATCTTGATAGTATCATTAACCTTTAGAAAATAGCCAGCAAGGCAAGAGGCAGTTTCACAAAAGAACTAGGAATTAGAATAGTAACCAATAATCAAATTCCTATCCCCTTTTTCTAAGGTATTGAATGTCTACCATAGTTCAAAGTTTTATACATTATCTCTTCATCCCTGTAACACCATTTGAGTAGGACACTATTTTCATTTGCCAGTGAGAAGACTAAGGCTCAGAGCACTGAAGGATCTATCCCAAGCTTCCATGGCTAATCAATGGCAAAGCTGCTCAGAAAAATGTTAATAGATTATCTTTTATGTTCCAGAATGGGAGGGAACAGTGAGCTAATCAGATAAGATTCCTGTTTTCCTAGAATTTACATTCTTATAGGGATTGGGATCCAAGTTTTGTAACCTATCTTGAGAGAACCTCGGATTTTTCCAAATGACAACCCATAGGGGATAAGGTAGGAAATTAACAAATGCATTAACAGATACATCAAAACACTGCACAACCACTGTAGCCATCACAAATATTTAATGAACACTTGGTGGAAAACATACTCCTTCTTTTAGTTCTCCTCACAATCCAAATAGAAAGTCATCTATTGCATGGATAATTTCCACATAATAAGAATCCTTATGACATTTTTCCTTGTGAAAACATAAAATGAGGACATTGAATGTATTAAGGTTAAGCATTGAAACAATTTAATTTTAGAAGATACTAAAGAATTTGGGTAAAAAATTTAGAGATACTTTAGTGGCCACAACAATATTTCAGAGTCCAGCCTTAATTAAACTTTGTATCCTTTGGCAATGTAAGGCCATTGGGCCAATAATATTAGACCCTTATATCTTAGAGTAGGTGTGTGGGGTAAATAGGCCAATGAGCATGAAAGCCTGAGCTCTGATGTGATAGACTCAAGGGAGAGGGTTTGATGAAGAGTAGATATTTCTCTGACAGACAGTAGTGTGAGTGTGGGTTGTGTAGGGCAATGGATAGAAAAGGAAAGAGGGAGAACACTAAAAAGAATAGAGTCCAGGTCTCTGGGAAGGACTGTTGAGTTTGGTATATTGTCCCTGTTTGGATGTTCAGGGATTCAAATTGACCTCTTGGACTTGCCCTGGAAATGAGCCATGGCAGTGGGCCAGAGAGGTCAAGTTGTGGTCCAAGCATGGTCATGGTCTCTATCTTCAGCCACACCCATGGCTAGGGGAGACTGTTAGGTCCTAAAGGGTGGCGTTCTATGCTGGGACTAAAAGGGAAGAATCTGGGGCAGATTGTTGGGTCCAGTTCTGTCTGTGGCAGCCAATAAATTGGCCAGTTTTCTTTATTCCTTATCTTCCCCTTCCTTTAATCTTGCCTGTAATGGAGTCAATTAAATGGATTTAATATAGGTGGATGAGAAGGAAAGAATGGACTCTTCTGGCTAACTCAGTGGTTACCTGGAGAGCCCATCTAATGTGACAAACCCAATGTACACAGAGGCCTGTGTACCTCTTGACTCTGTCCCAAAGGCAGACCTATGGCCACCAAGTACAGGGCAAAGGAAGCAGCCCTGGTCACTGGGGCTGTGACTTTAAGACTTCATAGACAGATGCAGTGACCTTAATAGCCTTACAGTGACCTACATTGGGAGTCACAGGTACCAGTTAAAGCCTAGGCACCATTCCACTTTTCTGCTTTTTCTTCTAGTCTGGAGTTTGTGATATTTGGCACTGAGGACAGCTCTCATTAAAAGAGAGTGGACAGTCCCCTGGATTTGTGCCATTCATGTCACGAAGGTTTGACAATCTGTGGCTAATTCTTTTGACAGATGCACATCTATGGCAATTTTTCAGTGAGCACTGTCCCAAATTAATTAATCATTGGGTAAATCAGTCTAAATTGAATGGTGCTATTGCATTCATAAAATTTTTGTTTGTAATTTTTAAGTCATCTCAGTTTAAATTAAGTCTATTAAAATTCTCTGTTCCTAACCATTTTTCAATCAAGGATGCCTATATGGCCACAACACTCTGCAGGGCATCTTTCTGTTATGAGTTTGTGTCTCTTTACTCTTTGTAGGTTAATCATTTTCAGACAGTGTTTGTGCTATTTTCTATCATTACCTTCAATACCATTTGCTGCTAATTTGCGGGGTGCTAAGGGAAGCTTATGCAGTTGACATAAAAAAAGTGGGAGCAAAGATCATGAGGTCATCATTGAGGTTTAACAAACAATGTTGTTCTGTGTTGTTGACCAATAGGTCACCAATAAAAGGAGCAGTGTCAGGGAGAAATGGTTCTCGTGACAGCTGTTTACCAGACACAGGGGAGTTCCAGGAATGTACTGTCATAAGCAGATGGTGCAATTCGGTGGTGGGCAAGTGTTGACCCAGTACTCCTTTGTCCTGTGGATTTCTAAGAGACACAGCCAGCTTCAATTTATTAGCCCCGTTCTTCTTAGAAAATCCCCAGTGCTTACAAACACCAAATGTGGGCTTCTGGCATCTCTTTAGAGACATTCAGAGTCAGTGGCAAGACTGGCAAACGTGAAAGCAAATAGAATGTCTCTCCCTTGCAACTTGAAGTCACCTCCTTTTTTTAAGCAAGGCAGGTGGATTTGGGAAAGCACTTTTAGGTGGTTGATGGGAAGAGGGAGTTTTTATTTTTCTTCAGTGACTCAAATGAGTATATCAGATTTGAAGATCAGTGGCTCTATGCAGTAGTTGACTCAGTTTCCTCAGTTTTAGGAGCAATCCTGTGGGCTTTTAGGGATGTTCAGTGTGGCCTCAGAATGGAGCCCTCCTTTGTTGGCAGCTACAGTCCCCCCTTGCAGGAGGAGTCTGCCCCGATGCTGTGTCACTGAGTCACTGCGTTTCCTCTCACCTTCCCTCCCCCTTGTTTTCTCTTCCCAAACTCTCCTCAGGTGGCCTGTGCTGCTGTGAGGGGGAAACTGCTCTGCTGCAGCAAGAGCACAGGTGCCGCCTCTCTTACCCTGATGGAATTGCCAGACTCTAGCCGAACCTTATAGGTGGGTTTTGTTGCCACTCAACAAAGCCATTGCCTTTATTTTACCACTGATGGGAGCAGGGTGAAGAGGGTCAGGGAAACAGCTTGGTGGAGAGGAAAGAGTGCTGTCCTAGGAGTCTGGAGATGAGCCTTCTTGTTCCATTGCTGCTGCAACCCTTCAGGCCACCTTGAGCCACTCAATTATGGTCTCTGAAGGGTGAGGTTCTAAGTCCTTTGTAGGTATGCAGTTTTGTCCTTTCCAAACACCTAAGATCACAGCAGAGATAAGGAATAGGTTTTTTTGCTACGGCTTCACAGTAAAGAGCAAACAGACCATCTGACTGTTCCCACAGGTGAGGGAACACTTGAGTGCCAAATGCTATTCTAGTTCATTTCCGGTGATTATAACTCCCACAAGAGGCAGCCCTGTCACTAGAATGTCCATGATCCTTTTGTCCTTATCTGTTAGAGCTCAACCTGACTCAACCATTGTCCTTAGGGATTTCTTGCCAGTGAGAATTCACTTAGCATTTTAATTCATTAATTTGCTGCTGCAGAGCCAGCGCTGCCTGGGAGATTACCACTCCAGATGCCGAGGCACTAAAAGATCACTGTCTGAAGAGTTTATTGGGTAATGAAATTTTTAAAAAATCACAAATACCAGATGTACAAGGTAATGCTTTTTTCCAATTGTCATTGTTAACTTCCACAAAGATTGTAGCTGGAATGTTTGTGGGAATGTAGGAGTACAAAATAGATCAGGGAAGAAATTATGGGACTGCAACATGGGCCATTGCTTGATTGGCAAGGCTAAATGCAAGTCCAAAGCCAGCCATTCATATAAAGTCGTTCTCATTAAGGTGGAGTTGTATTCATTTTTTCTTAGCCATCAGAGCTTAAGGAATGAAGCAGGCAAATGCATCCATATGATGTAGGAATATAAATCCAAGAGCACCAGATGGAAAAGTGCAAAAAAACAATAGAAAGTCAATAAAAAGTAATTTTTTTTTTTAAGGAGGAAAGGGGAAAACTATGATTTTGGGTATTGAGTGGCATAGGCACCTTCTTCTTTCAAAAGAAAGTAACGATGGTATTCTTTCTTTTGTGGTAATTCCTCTAAACTTTCTTTTGAATTTTATGGTCATTATAAGAACAACTACACACAAAATTTACGAAGAGCTTTGTTATCCATGACCTGATGTGATCGTCACAGCACAGTTGTGAGGTGGGCAGAAACAGCCTCTTATCCCCATGTTAGATATAAGAATACATGAAGCACCTGGGTGGCTCAGTCAGTTACGCATCTGACTGTGGAGTTTGGCGCATGATTTCCTACTTGGTGAAAGCAGGCCCCAGTAGGAGTGTGAGTGTGGGGCCTGCTAGGGGCTCTCCCTCTCTCTCTGCCCCTTCCCTGCTTGTTCTCTCTCGCTCTCGCTCTCTCTCTCAATAAATAAGGAAACTTAAAAGAAAAAGGAAAGAAATAAGAACACAGAGGGTTGGAGAGGTATGTTTACCTGGGGTCACATACTGTATTGGCTCCAGATTCTGTTCTTTAGGAGTAAAGAACAGTTTAGAAGTAAAGTCCCTCTTCTCAGCTTTCCCTTTTCACTTGATTTTTACATGTCCTTTTAGTTAAAGGCCAAGGAACACCCTTCTCCCTGCGTGGTCACTGACACTGCCTCAGTCTTCCTCTAATGTCTCAGGAACCAAGTGCTCTTTGAAGAGGCGCTATCAGGTGTCCTTTATTTTAAAGACTGGTCTTCTTCCCACGGCAACTGTTACTGCAGTGGTTTGATAGAGCACCGAACAGTCACCAAACGAGCACGCTTCTTATTTAAGTTCTACTTGAGCAAGTTATTTCTCCTCTTTGTATTTCAACATCCCCACTTACAAAATGAGAGGATTAAATAGAATGAGTTCTAAGTTAAAGTTAAAATTAGGGAGAAAAATAATTTTAATGTGGTGGAAAAATAACTCTATAATGAATAATTAAACAATAATTAGGACATAGAATAGACAAACCCAATAAAGCAAACCAGAAGACCAGTAAATTAAGAATAGAAATAAAAAGGAATATAAAAGCAGATTAAAGCTATAGATAAAATGCAAATAAAAATAGGAAAAAGTTAAAAACAAATAATATGCAACATGCAGAAATTTAATCATAAAAATATTCAAAGAAGCCAAAGGACAAAGAAAAAATACTTAAAGTCACAAATATGTAGAAATCAAGACAGTTGCCAAATAAAAGGGAAAGGCAAAAAAAAGTCCCCCCCCCAAGTAAATAGGTAATTCAGAAGAAATTAGAAAAGAAAGGTGGGTATAAAAGAGAGAAGTATTAAAATAAATAACTAGTAATAAAACATTTTATCTCAACCTAAATCTAAGAGATGATAAGAAGGATAGTAAAAATAAGTGGAGGTTTGAAACTCTGCGATAGAATGAGGGTAAGAATGGCGAACGAAGTAGGCAGCTCTGGGCTGTGAGGGGAGGGTGCCCCCAGGGATGAAGGGCCTTTGGGGGGGTCTCATGGCAGTGAGGTGTGAGGTCAGAGAGCCAGTGCCAAATGGTTGGTCATGGCAGCCTCAAGGCAGCCCTCTCTTCTCAAAGCCCTACTTGGGACAAAAGAGGTACCTGAGGCCTGTGTAGCATAAAGAAAAGGGGTGGCTTTTGGACACACTTTCTGTGTCTAGACACGCTGGGAGCATGAAGAATTGTTCAGAGGGGAATAAGAAAAACCTCAGACATGTGTTTCTCAAGGCACGGGATTGGGGTTGTTCAGGACCTCAGGTATTGAAATGACAGATTCCTACTCACAGCAGGGTAGGTGAGCCCGAAGTCTGCCTTCGTAATACACAGATGATTCTTACTCTCAGGAGAATTTGGGCCAGCGGGGCCACAGGAGAGCTTCATGCTTCAAAGCTGGGGTACAGTGAGGAAATCTGGGGGCTTACTGTACAAACAGAAGGCACAAGAACATGCAGGATTACACCCACCAAACTGTCCGTTCAAGGGGCTTCCACTACCAACACACGCAGGAGTCCCTGGTCTCCCTAGCTGATGATGTGAATCATATCCCAAGCATTGCCCAGGGGGCCGGGCAGCTGGCTAAATCAGGATCGGGAAGGGGCGGGGCCTGTGGCAGAGGATGGATGTGGGGGAAAGAGGGTAGGTTATATATTCATGTAATTGGGAGACTGATTGCTTTACCTGCTCCACCAGCACCTTCTCTGCTTGTGCAGAACTGCTTGTCCTCTCTGTGCCCACATGCTCTTCATTCCTCTGTGTCTTTGCTCAAGTCGCTCCCTCTTACAGGAATGTCTTCCTCCCTTTTCCTGTCTCATAGTCTGGTAAGGGCCACCTCATCCTGGCAGCCCTCCATAACCCTTCTCTTCAGTCCTCTAGCAATCCCTGCATTCTTCTGTCAAATACTAGGCTCTGCTATTTTGGTATTGTCTCTGTGCATGTCTGTATTCCTCTCCTGCTTTTCCCATCTCCCTTGTAGCAAAAGGCGACTGCGGATCCTTAAGAGCAGAGAACCTTTCTTCTTCAGCCATTTCTGTTTTGGCATCCAGTGTGGGCCTTGCGATATAATAGGCAGGTGACAAAGAAATGGCCACTTTCTTTTTCTTCACACTAATGGTAGGAGCTGAGTTTGCTTTAGTGGCTTGTCAAAGTCTGATCATTGATGCCACAAATACTTGAAAAATTAAGATGGTTATACATCAGCAAAAATTTAAAAACACTATGATGATATTTTTGTAGTTCTCTCTACCTGAAGGTGATAAGGGCAGCCTTATTAAGACGAACTGAACCAATGACTATTAACATATCCACATCAGACGTTGCCATAAAACACAACAAAGATGCAAATGGGGTTCTTAGGGAAAATGCTTACAGTTACATTTTCCAAATTTTGGATCTGGGATCTCGGCAGGGCTTAGAGTGTGGAATTAGAACAGGGGGTTTAGTAACCCACGTGCATACCGCACATTGTTTGCAGACTAAATACACACCTCACGTGTCTTTGTACTTTTCTTCATATACTGTGGCTTATAAAATGCAGTTTCATTGGAAAGTGTTATTGAACTTCTTGCTGCCTTTCAGTTTCATAGGTGGTTATGATGGGAGGTCATCATATTTGAGAAGATTGGGAACACCAGGCGGATAAGGTGGCCGGGAGGCAGTTAGCTGAGAGCCGCTGAGCTCTGCGAGGGCTTCTACCTCACAGCTCGGCTGCTGTGGGACAGAGCTGCAGCCAGTGGGCGTGGCTGGAATCCGGCCGGAGTTTAACCACCATCTGCCCCAGTAAAGCCAGCGAGGTAAATCTAAATCACAGACACCAGGTGGGGCATCTGCTTTGTTCCTGGATGATGCTGGTTCCCCCACCCTTTAAAAAATATTTATCCCATCAATTTTTGAGGTGGTTAGTACATTTATACTGGAAAAAAAAAGTCTGGACTTTTATAAGTCATTCCCACACATTTTTAAAATTTAACTAAGGGGAAAAATTTCAAAAACAAAACCAATGCCTCCCCAACTCAAACCCCAACTCCTGTGAAGACCAACAAATAGGCTGCCAACTTTTAATTTTGCCAACTAGAACCACGGGTAAAAGCAAAAACTACCCTGCCCCACCAAATCTCACAAATCAACTCTGTCTCCTCCTCTCAAATCCAAACTAGGACATTTTATAAAATGGATGACTATATATTATCAGCATCAGCTCTCAAATACATCTTATGATGAAAGCATGGCATCTCCAGATAGGAGTGTCTTTGAATGAGCTTTATGGAAAACTCCTATGTTGTCCTTTCTGGCTATTTTGCCTTGGACTGGGCGGTAACTGTGGCGTGCTCTGTCCCCTCCCCCTCCCTAAGGAGGAAGAATGAGATGGGTGAGATTCTCAGGTTAATCTGAAGGCTGTGCTGATTCTTTCTGCACCAGGGATGCATTCTGGTCCTAAATTCTTTTATCTTCCCGCTGCTATTTATTTTCGAGTTTAGTAATAAAAGATAACCTGACCACAGAGATCACGGAGCACTAGGTGTAGGGCTGAAAAATCTGATCAGACCATAATGTTGCTAATCCATGTTTCCATGACATCCTCTGGTAAGTGCACTTTGAACTCTGGGGGAGTCCTGAGTGGGGGGGGACCAAAATGACCATTCTGGAGGAAGAGGTGACCCTCTGTCACATTGTTGTCACAGAACATGGACTTCTTTGCTTATGGAAATAGAAACACATAGTCAAGCTGGGGGTACTCTGATTTAAAGAAAACCAAATTCTAAAATGCCTTTTCACATAAATTATGGAAAGCTCATTTCAAAATAACACCTTGGGCATTCCTTCACACCTGTTTCACATTCTCCACCCAAAACCAGAAGCAGTGCCTTGTCTCTTTCATAAAGAACTTCAGGAATCTGCAACTAAGCACCATGGAATCCCAAAATGGCATTGGTCCTGGAAAAGGTTAAGACCGTGACTCTGGCTATTTAGCATGAATTACACATTATTCTTCAGCTTGACAGATTTGTGAAAAGACAAAGAAAATAACAAAAGAACAAAAAAATTTCTTTGTTATATTGCTTCATATTACATCATTTCATTATCTTCTTCCTTTATTTTTAAATATGTTTCTTTTATTAAGGGAGCAGGAAAATACATAATTGAACAAATCGAAACTACAAGTGTGCCCTTTACAAGATTGAGTGAAACAATAAATTCATCAGAAGGTATGTTTCAATTTCCTAAATGAGACTTCATGCAACAACATTCAGTGGCGCTGAATATGTACAGATGTCGGAGTCTGCCCGGGCAGCCTCCGAATTATCGTCACTTGGACAGATGAGAAGAGCCAAATGTCATTAGGTTTTCCTGAAGCTGCCTTTGGCAGGGGTACTGTTCCTGGTGTTCATTTCTTGTTTTAGAAAAAAAATGTCATTTTTAAACAGTTAGACCAGAAAACAAAATGCAGAATCCTCTTCCCACTTCCAATAACTCTGCAGTACCAGTAGCTTAAAATGGGTCATTATCTGTATAAATGTAAGAGTTTTGAAACGCTGCTTTTCTCCAGGTTCTGTATAACAGTCTCTCCTCTAGCCCTGAGACTTGGCCTATTAAGATGATTAATGGAAAAAGACAGGATAGCCAGGATCATAGTGTTTTCCATCCACAATAGCTTTCCAGGAAAGAAAATCAGTAGGGTTTTCTATTTTCTACATGAAAGCAAACCAGTGATTTTATGATATAAGCTTTGGACATAGCTTTTTGTTTGATATTAAAATGAAAATGACCACATAGTTCTATAACCTTTTTTAATTCCCAACCTCTGTTACTGTTTATTTTCATTCATTCATTAATTCATCCAATAAATGCATGTACTATTTTCCAGCTATTCTTCAAAGTACTGGAGATAGGCCAATGAACAAGGTAGATGCTGCTAAGTACTGTGAAAAGCAATAAGGCCAAAAATGAGTGGGCGATTAGAGATTCTATAGGTCCCTGACAGCAAAGGAGTGTTTGTGCAGGGGCCTAAAGGAAAGGGGGAGCAAATCATGCAGAGGTGTGGGGGTTTCTAGACCCGAAGCAGTCAGGACACAGATCCTGGGACAAGAGCACGCTTAGAGGGTGTTCTGGATAAAGCAAGAGCAGTGTCGAGGAGCAAATGAACTAGGGAAGTTGCAGATGAGGTCAGAGAAGTAGTAGTAGTGGTTGGAGATGGGTCAGATTTATTAGGGCTTTACAGCTGTTGTAAGGACACTGCCACTGTAAGTGAGGTGGGAAGGCATTGCAGACATGAGCAGAAAATGGCATGACCTGTATGTGTTTTATGTCATCCCAGGAGATGTGGCATGGACTCATATATCCGTGGACTGTGGATACATTCTGAAGCCAGGAAAAACACATATATTCCCCTCCCCCAATGGATTGTATGTGGTATGTGAAAGATAACATTTAAGGGTAACTATACCATTTTCTAGTCTGGAAGAATGGGCTCATATACTGACACAGAACGTACTGTACTGGGAGCAGATTGGTGAGTCGGGTGAAAATGAGTGGAGTTTTGGACATGTTGAGTTGGAGATGCCAACTACAGATCAGATGAAGATATTAAGTAGCAAGTTAGACCTCTGGTGTTCAGGAAAGATGTCAGGGCTGGAGTCAGAAGTGTGGGTGTTTCCGTGCACAGATGGTATCTAGAGCCTCAACACTGGAAATGGGCCAGTTCTGGGCACTCCAGGGACTTGGCGAAAGATGCCAAGAAGGAGTGGCCAGACACATGAGAGAACATGAGGGATATTCCAGAGCTGAGAATGTATTTCAGGAAAGAAGGTGTTATTAACTATGCTAAAGACTGCAGAGAAGTCAAAAGCATGAAGCCAGAGACTTAACCTTTGCATTTGACAGCATGGAGATACATTGTTCTTAGCAATAGCTACTGTTGTGGGGATGAAAGCCTGGTTTAGGTTGGTTCAAGAGACCAAAGAATGAGAGGACTGAAAAGAGTAAGTTTACATTATTCCTTCTGAGTTTTTCTGTGAAGGGGAGCAGATGAACAAGATGTGGTTAGGTAGGGTAAGGGGCCCAGGTGTTTTATAAGAGGTAGCAGCATGAATGTAGTGAAATCCTCCAATGGGATGGGGGAAATGTTGGGAGGGAATTGTTGGGGCAGTGCCCTTTATTCGGTGAGGTTGGAGGGGAACTACCCAGAGCACATAGGAAGAGCTGCCTACTATGAATTAAGAAGGCAGTATGGTAATGGGTAATATGTTTCACTACATAAGACCAGGAAGCAGAGAAACCAGGGTATTTATAGGATTGTCTAAGTGAATATTGAATCCCCCAAAGTTTAAGAAAGGGTGGTGTTGGAGACAGTGACAGTGAGCCAAAACTGAAAATACTTAAGCAACGAGAGGGAGTCATGATGGAAGCTAAATAGGGGCTTTGTAGGTTGATGGCAAGAGCTTCAAAGCACTGGGAGTTCAGGAGGGATGGAGAGCATTCTGGCGGTGGCAGCGAGGGACAAGCAGGCGTCCTGCTACTGCTAATGTTTTACTACTCACATTTTGACAGTGATAACATAATATATTCCAAGGCATGGCATTGAACTCTATGGGAAAACCTTGGCTTAGAATCTACCAAATCATTTGTAACTACTTTTTGTATGCAGGAAAAGAAATACGGGAAAGCAACCAAAAGGTCCAGGCTAGAAACTACGCCAAGAATATTTTCTTTTATACCCTAACACAGGTGAGACTTACCCAGTTTCAGTGTATTTTTGACAATTTAAAACACTTTAGAAAACTGGAGATTTAAACCATGTAGACATTTGTAGGCATAGCAAAATGACAGTCTCCCTTCCCAATCCTGTAAATTTGGCATCTCTATGGTTATGCTGACATTGTAAATAAGGCAGCTAAAATGTACAAAAATAATTTCACAACCTCCAATTTTAGAGTTCATTCAAGCTGTCATTTTTACCCCTGCTGTGATTTCTTGCTGTCACCTAACATTTGAAATTCTGATTCAGGGTCATAACTAAGGTTTTAAAACAAGGCATACTACAGTATTATTATTCTTTAACACTAACCGCCCGGGAAGAGATTGAGAGGAAGGGGCAGCTGGGGCGTGGATATTTGCATGTACAAATCATGAACCATTGCTGGAAGTGAAGACACTCACCTCTCCACCAGCCTTTGCTGGTGCAAAGTAATGCAGTGATGATAAAAACAAACCATGGGCATCAAACCCTATCATGCAAGGTGAGTTAGTTTGAAGATCTCTACCCCAAGCCCCAAATCTGTAATCTTTTGAATATTTGTTTTCAACTGTGTGTTTTAGCTTTCATCCAGATGTTTGGCATCATGGACACTGAATCTAAGATTTTGATCCCAATTTAAAATATCTCAAAGGCATATCTATGGATTTTAGTTTTGGTTCATTCTGGCACTTCCTGAAATGGTGGGCCTGGAAGGCTAGAGTTCATAGCAGAGTCATGGTCTCGTAGTGTTTAACAGTATGCCATTAAAAAAATATTCTAGTTTTCTGTGGAAAAATTCCTAGAACATACACCATGAAAATCAAACAACACTAGAAAATGCTTTGTAGAAATGCACAAATGGTCGGTGTTGAACCTGAAAATTCTCAAGGGATTTTTTTCTTTGCTAAGGCTTCTGAAAAGAGCTCAGTTCATACCATTTTGAGACCCATGAAAGAACAGCACGCCTTTGGATTCCTGATGCCACTGTACTGACCAGAGCCAAAACGTAGTAGCATTTGAGAAATATTGGCTGCTCAGTGAAATCACATTTAGACTTTTGGGTTTTATGTTGTAGCTATGTAGTCTCAAGGGAGAGGCCAGTTAGAGATTGGTTTGCTGTGCTTTAATTTGGTTAGATTGAAATTTTTGAGGCATGAACTGAAAAGGTAATTAATAATTCACAGAAGCTGTTGAGATGGCCAGAACATAGTTTCAAAAAGGATTTTGGAATATCAGGGTCTTGATAGGATAATTCAGGATTGTTATCAATGGATTATGAATATTCTCCTGTTTTCCTCCATTGGGTTAAAAAAGTTTTATTTTCTTTCTTAAAAATAACGTAGCACACCTCATATCTTAAAGCAGTCAGCACAAACGCAAGTGATGCCTGTTCAAGCAGACTTTCAAGACAGCACACACTGTTAACACAAAGAGCTGTTCCACATTTCTAGAATACAGTGACGGGAACTGGTACACATCATAGTAGAGAAAAAACCTCTCTTTTCACTTCATGGAATGGGAGGTTAGGCTTCAGGCACTTCTTTGTCTGGCAATGGACAAAACCAAAAGGGCTCTGACCTGAATTTCACATCTCTTTCTAATCTACCGCACATGAGGGACCAAAGACACCAATTACCAATGAGTCACAAGAGCAGACAGAAAACTGTTAGTAGGTTTTGACAATCAGGAATGAAGATGCTTTTTAAAAATCTGTGCTTGATGCCAAGTATGTAAGAAGTGTACCTTAGAAAGCAATGCCATTGCGTTAAGAAAAATGGAATTCCTGTCCAAGTGGCCTTGTGGGATTTCATCTGTGCCATCATCTATACTGGTGAAATAGCTCTAGGTCTTCTGGAAGCATCATATAAAAGTCTTCAAGAAAAATCATGAGATGTATATAAGCAGAACCATTGATTTTATGTGGGACTTAGTGCAGGCTGTCTTCATTTACTTTGTGTGTACCGGCAGTGGAATGTAACGCTCACCATTTGAACTGAGAGCCTAGTGGTCATCTGTTCCTTCCACCCCCTGGACTCAGGAGCCCACACTGCAGTCCTCTGGCTGGCGCCCTAGAATGACGGCCACCTGCCGGAGCCCGGGCCAAGACTCGGCATGGGCAGGCTCAGCGGATTTAACGCATGGCTATCAATTTAAGCAACAAGGACCAAAAGATCTAGTGAAACTTACTTTGGGGGGAAGGCTCAGTTTTTCTTTGTAGAACAAAAATAAAATGAGCCAATTCCACTGATAACCCCCCTATGGGAAGAATTAAAATTAAAAACAAACTAGCTGATTTCAAAACTAAAGAAAAAATTTTCGTATAAAAATGCTATTAACATGAATGAAAAGCACAATCTGCCCTCCACAGCCCCCCAAAAAAGGAGAAAAAGGGTAAAAAAAGGGATAAAAGTGGGGAGGGGAAAGAAAGCAAACCGGAAAGTTGGGGATTGTTAGGAGCCACAAGAACAATAGTCTGAAATACTCTGCATGACACACCAGTTCTCCATGTGTCAGGGCTGGGGCCTGTCCTGGCGGCCATAACTGTATTCTTGAAGATAAGAGGTTCCAGGAATTCTCTAGATATCTCTTAAGGAACACAGCTTTGGTAGGGGACCTTTTAAATTTTGTTTTGCCTTGTACTCAGTGTAAAATATTTGTACAAAAATATAGAAGGCATGGCTTGATGTTTAACGTCTGTGTTTTATTATTGTTGGCACCAGAAAAAGCTCATGTTCTATGTTATGTCACTGTACATACTGTAAACAAGACTGCATTAATATTGTTTTATGAGTTTTTGTTTCAATGACTCTAGATTTTAAAAAATACATTCACAAACTACCTTATGTTTAAACACAATGATTCCCTTTTATTTCTTAACTGTACCCAAAATCCCACAATAAAAAAATCATTTAAAGCTGTGTGTTTTGAACTCATCACTTAGAAATAAAAACAAAACATAACATAAAAACAAAGATCAGTTTGCAACATAATTTAAAGAAGCTTCTGGTTCAAAATACCACAGCAGCAATATAAAGAGCTGGTGGCAATCGCATTTGGGGATGAGACCCAAATCAATATATTTTGTCCACATTGGCATCCAATTACAGTAGTTGCTAGATTCAATCCAAAAGGTTATTGCTGAATTTGTTGCATGGAATTTGTGAAGATAGGATTGTTTAGCAGCAGAACCACAGCAGTAAAAATGAGAACAGGGGGATTTCATTGCTTTTGAGAGCTAAAGGGACCATGGTGAGGACATCTTGGTGATCGCCTGAAGATAATCCTCAGTTCCATTCTCATGTTACCTGTTTAGAATAAATGCAAATACTAACCACCTTTACAGGAGGGGCAGAATCGTCTCCTTTAGGAACTGGAATAATTCCCCATGCCCTTACTCTGTTGGCCCAGACCACCAGATTGAGATGCTCCATTGTCCTAACGTGTATGTCGTTCTCATTAATAGTACATCAGCTGCTAATGCATTTAGGCAAAATCGGTAGGATTACAGACTTTAGAAAGAAAATCTGTTTACATTAATCATTTTCTTCAGAAATAAGCCACATTTGCTTTTTGTTGTTGTTGGAGTTTTTTGGTTTAATTTTTCCAGAACAATTTGGTCAACTACTGTTTTGTTTAAAAAAATTAAATACACCTGAGATTGCCAGTTGAGCTCTCTATATGTCTCCTGGAGCTAACACTGCTGTGATGAACAGTGAAACAAAACAAACAAAACGAGGTAGGTTAAAACAGGAAGCGCAACACAGATCTGGTTTTGCAACACCTTGATACCACAGGCGGCCATGCTTGTAGCTTTGGAAAAAAAAAACCCAGACAGTCACGTAAAAGTTCAAATCATCCGAGTAAGAGTTTATAAGGACACAAGTCAACCTGAACTAAATACATACATATCTCTGCACAAATGTTGTTTACCGTATGTTGGGTAATTTGGAGGAAGGTAAAATGATTAGGGTCTCAGAAATTTGGCCAAAGCCTTGCTTTTAAGTTCTATCAACTCTGAACCAATGGTGCCTGCTGTGTCTCTGGCAGGCTTGGTAGTCTCATCCCTTCTCTCACCAACCCAGAGAGAACACAGGCAGCTCAGAAACATTTATTATTATTATTTTTTCAGTCATAGTTTTCATCTTGAGAAAGTGGCACCCTCAGGAGAAAGCTGGGAATGACCAGAGCTTGGATGTCATTCACTCCTCCATTCCCAGAAAGAACTCAACAATGTCTCACTCCTAATGAAGCCCAAAGCACGCGACCTCTTAGCTGGAGGCTTGTGCATTAAAAAAAACAATGTGTATATATATATATATATTATATATATATGGACATATATATATAAATTTTTTTTAGTTTCCCAGAAGCTCTTTTCGTCCGACCCCATCAGTCATCCCATCTTTTGCCCTGATTTGTTGCATAATAGCTGAGGGAAAGTTGTGTTACAGAGTCCCTCACTCATTAGAGCCAACTCGACACAATGGCACTACTATCCCATTCCACACATTCCATTCCGTACAGGGCCATATAAAAATAGGGCCTGTCAGACTCACAAAAATGGTAGTTGATTTTATTAGTCTAAGGCTAGTAGTTTAGCCATTTAATATTTCCCCAAAGAGGGGAAAACTAGTATTTTTCTTCTCTTAAAAATTCGTTAGCCAGTTGCTATCAAAAAGCAACCTTTTGGGTTGGTGAAGGCAAAAGAGTTCTAAAATTACCCCACTATGCAATTATGGCCTTCAGCGTAAGGAGATAAGGTACATTTATTGTGCTATCTCTCACCATTTGAAATTTGAAATCTTACAACATCCCATATACTTAAAGCTAGCAGGCAGACGGAATTAAAAAACAGACTCATTTTCTCAGTATGCATTCTCTCCCCATTCTTACAAAGTAAGGGGGTAAAGAAAAAAGGTAACAAAACAAAACAAAACAAAACTCAAAATCCACCATAACACAGCTGAATCATAAGAGCACACAATATTTGTTTCTATCCCTAACTCCGAAGGGCACATGGTCCATCTCTGTCCACAGACAACGCAGCATTCTTGGGGATCTCCTGGAAATTCCTGCCACCTTTTTCTCTCCTTCTCAACCAGGCTGCAACACTGGAAGATGGACTGTGGGTTGTACTGGGACGGGCGGAGGGAGAGGAAAAGGGGAAAGCGGGATGTTCAACCAAGCCTTCTGATTCGGCCTCTAGACTGGCATTAGTCCACATGAGTTATGTTCTTTTTAATTAGAAATAACGCCATGAAGATAAGTGCCAAGTGCTCTTCTGTTACCAGTTCATCATGGAATTTCTGTTGAGGGTCATGAAAAACACTTGGCTACTTCCTCCAGATCGCACGGATGCAAAAAATACCTGTTTGAAATTAAAAAGAAGTTAGTTCAACTGCATGGTTTTTTTCCCTCTTTTCTTCAACCGTCCATCCATTTTCTCTCACATGTCCTATCTTGCCATGTGTCAGCTCTTAAGACTCAATGGCTGCTGTTTATAAAGTGCCTTTTAATACAGGGCATCATCTGCCAACATTCCTGACTTCATTACTATGACTGTTACTATTACTTATTGTGGTACTGGCCTTCAGGAACACGGGAGAGGCTATATATTGATTTGCAGCATCCCTTAGGATGTTTATGTTTTAAAAGGGAGTTTCGTGCTAGGAAATGTTCTAGATTTCTGGCCCGGGACACAAGTCTTTTGTTAATTTCTGGAAAGCCACAGAGGCTTTCTCCCATATTGGCAAGAGGGAAGACTTTGGGACTGAAGAGAATCTTTTCAAATTCCCAAAGTCAAGGGGGGAAATTTTGGGGCCTACTGACTACTATACAACCTCAGTTCTCAATTTTTAAAGTTACGAAAAAAAATGATGTGGTCAGATAGGATAAGGTGTTTAATGCCTATTCATTTGGTATGCCAAGAGTTAACTCTTGGCTTGTCTGCTGGTGCAGGCATATCCTGGGCCAAAGGAGATAATGGCATTAATAGACCCACAGCCCATTAGGTATGGGTCTGCTAAATCATCTTAGCAAACAACTAAGAGAAGTGAGCAAGATTTGGGTTATTGCTTGCTTGAATGTCAGTGAACCACGGCCTGAGCTAAATATTATCCTAGGCTGTGGCCTAGCCCTTCAGTCAGCCAACACCAAACTTTGGTCCAAGGCATTTACTTTTGTCACTAGTGTAAAGTCTCGCTCCCTCAGAAGAATGCTGTCTCTCCCGACAACAAATTCTTAAGAAGTTCTGTGGAAATGCTTGGCATTCAGCTAAAGCTACATACGTGAGAACAGCTACTGTTTAGGGTCAATGAATCAAACTGTGGGAGCACAGAAGACCCATGGAAACACAACGGGGGTACAAAAGGGCTACTGTTCTCTCCAGGTTGTGTCGGCCCCGGGCTCTAAACCTTGGGCCCCAGATACTGGTGTGGTCCCAGCCGGCTCCTGAGGGCATGGACATGGCTGGAAACAGGCTTGCTGGGGTGGATCTTTAATGAACTGGAGTGTGGTGGTCCATGCCCAGATCACTCTGAGTCTTATGATCCTCAGAAACTGGATTGGGGCTGGAGTTTTGCCAGGGGTCAGGTCTGCTTCCTGGCATGCTCTGGTAAGGCCCTGGAACCATCCTTGCTACTACCCACAGCCACTGTCTACCCAGACCACACCAGGTCAGAGTAGTTGGCCAGGTTCGGATATAATCTAGACTCACACTCCCAGGGTCGGACTACGACCAATCTGGCCTCTGTGGTACCAGGGTGGACCAAGAGATGTACATCTGTTCAACCCATTACATTCTTTACTACAAGTGTTTATGCGTGCTGTTTGGGGGACAGCATTTCTAAGGTGGCCAGTCACAAAGGATGAATTTACAAATGGGCACAGCTTAGCTCCTCATGCTAAAAACTCTGGCCTGGTCTATAGGGGGGGCAAGGGAGAAGAAGCGTTGCTGCAGAACACCCTTCTGAGGCGACTGATCATGCCAAACGGACTCCACCAATGTCACTGCAAAACAGTCCCCTTATGACACTTCAGAAGAAACATGGCTGGAATGACACAGGACATGGCACTAGTTGAGTTTGTGAGGTGTATTTCTTAAGGAAAGGGTGACAGTTTTTAAAAGTTTATATTTTTACATGTCCAATGTTTTACATTTAAAAGCAGATATAATGTGATGAGTTAGGTTCCCATGGTGACTTTGTGACAAGTCTAAAAGTGGAGTGTGAAGTTGACCCTGGGTGAATGATTAATGATGGGCCAACCCTCCAAAGTGCTTAGGAGAGTTTGGGATGTCTGCTGAGTTATCACAAGGCCTGCAGGCCACGAAAGTTACTATGGGTTTACAAGAAATTTTTGGACGTTTTAATGTCTTTTAATATGAATACTATATTTCGAGGGTTCACGTGAATCAAACCAAATAATGCCATTTGAAGATAATATTGATTGTTTAACACAGATGTGATTCAAATCAGTATAAAGGAAAATGAAGGTTTCACAGGTACCTGGTGGTCTCTTAAAATGCAAACACTAATGCAAATGTTGAAACGGATTTACCTTATCATTTCTTTCACATAGAAACTTTAACCTTTGAGCTCGCTTATGCATAAATACTCCATCCAAATGTCCTGTTTCCACTGACCGGATCTCAATAGCTTTCTCGCCCCAGCCCATTATCTGATTGGAATGAATGTAGGCTGTCAAAAGGAATTTCCAAAACTGCATTAAAAACATTAGATGGGCAATAACTCACAGCATCTGTTCACATCTTAACCACAAAAATGACAAACGACTCGAGATAAACAGACAAAGCAAGTCTTACAAGTGTTATTGACAGACTTTTTTTTTTGGTGGGATCAAATGGTTGTTTCACATTTCTTGACTTTCGTTTCATTTGGGGGGTGTAACTGCTGAAGGGGATAAGGAATGGTTAACCTACCCACAGACGTGGGCATTTCTCCCCATTGGAGCACCACATCCTTAGTTATCCGGCCATAGGTGTTTACATACACCCCCTCATCCTCATAGCAAACAAGCATTTCCATTCCGTCTGTTTTAGGCAAGATGACAATGGCATGAGGAGTGATATTGCCCTGAATCTAGGAGACAAAGAAAGGCCAGGCATCATTCTTTTTAAAAAAAATAAGACAGCACCTTGACTATTAATCTCTAAGAATTATAAAAAAGAATCCCTCTCCCATCCCATTTTCATTCTAGAGACTGACATTTTGCTTTGCTTTGCTTAATTTGACCACTGACCTGTCAAATACCCCAGTATACAAAGACAAACTTAGACACTAGGTCGAGAATTCAATTCCATGTTCCTAAAAACAACGACAACTAAGGAACACCTACTATGTGCCAAGCACAGGGCTCTTTGTATGCCCAATTCCTAGTCCTTAGGACAGCTCCTCGTGGTGGATAGATGTGCTTATAGACGAGGCACGTGGATGTCAGAGGGGTCATGAAAGTTGACCACAACTGCACTAATATTTGGTGGTAGAACTGGGACTTGAGCACCTGTCTCATGGACATTAAAATTCATGTGTTTTCTATCTGCTTCTAAAAAAGATGAGGGGAATGAAAGTCAGCTGAATCTAATGGAACAGCCTAAGTGGGGTCAAAGGGTGGGAACCAACAGACGCCTACCAAGTAGGCTGTGAGCATACAACCCAGACTGTTTATCTGGGTGCCTATATAACAGAATAATCCAAATTAATGGCTTGTTTAGAAAAAAAAAGTCCCCCAGTCAGGGAAGTCATGGCGGTCCAGTAGTTGCCTGGTCAGGAAGATAAGAGGACCGAGGATGATCACAGTGAGGCTCCAGTCACCTCACGGAGAACATGAGCCATGAGTCCTGGGTGCCTCTGTGTGGAAAGCTCAGACACAGCAATCAACGCTGCCTGCGTGTGTGTGGGACAGTGTGTGCATGTCGTGAACTGAAACGACTTTTTTCAATTTTTGTGCCTCTTCGCAGTAAAGTCTTCAAACTCTCAAAATACCAAAGAGCAACAGATCAGGCCTCAGACTTTCCTGACAATGTCTACGGTACTAGCCTTGGGATTACGTATAGGAACACAACCTGCACTGCACCAATCCTAATAAGTGAAACTGTGTGCAGTATTTCTGTTTAAAGGTCAGGTATTAGGCAGTGTGTCAGTACTGCAATATTAATGCTACAATTTGCAGGGGCTTATGTCAAGTACCTTAGAGGGACTGCCTCATTTAATGCTGATAACCCTTGGCAACAGGTCCTTTTATCCCCAGTTTACAGATATGAAAACTGAGGGTTGGAGGGACTGTCTAATGTGCCCATTACTGCACAGTGAATCCATGCTGAGCCCAGATGCATTCCGGTGTCTGATTCCACTGTACGATGCTCCCCGCAAGTTGAAGAGAGCAATGAAAATAGCACAAAGCGGCCACCGACTTCCCATATAAAATGAACCCATCTCCCTTCAAAAACTGAAAATAGGAATGCATCTACTATATTTTTGCTTAAAATACAAAATTTATGCCCCTGAAGGAAAAATATCACCTGCATTTTAATCTAAAGTCCAGTAAGACAACATGTCTAATACATGGCAAAGAATTGCTATTATGTGTTACTCAGTTTCAAGCAGTCATAAAAATTAATTAAATCACATGTTTTATGTATTGAAAGCATTGTCTATTTAGTGGAGGCTAAAAGTCCACCTGCTTTACTGATTAGTAAAAATCAGCAGGACTTCCAAGAAAAAAGCAAATCTCTTCCTACATGCACGTTCTTGTACACAGAGCCTGGACAGTGGGCTCCAAGGAACTTACATGAGATGGTATGTAGATATCATAAGAGTTTCCTGAATCAACATCAATTACATGGAAACCAGTGTGTGAGCCAAAAATAACCTTTAATCTTTGACCTTCTTCCACCGTGAGATCCACAAGCAGTGGCTTGTGCTGGAGATCTGCAAAAGACTTTAAAAAGCACCCCATGAGTATCCACATCGTTCAAAGAGTTTATCTGAATAATTTTTTCTTTTCGCCACAGCCTGGTGGAAGGTAATATCTGATTCTCGTACATTGAAAAGCCCAGAAAAAAAAGAAAAGCCCGGAGATCTCTCTTTCAGCTTTAGGTCTACTCGTCTTCCGGCTCGAGGAGGAAGGGTCTAGCATCTATTTGTAGCTCCTTCTCTACCCCTTGTTCTCTAGGGCAGAGAACTGGTTTCCCATTGTCAATTTTGATAGGGTGGTTATAGTTTAAAACTTGGCATCTGGGTGCTGCTGTTTCTTCCTGTTTATTTCTGGCCTTTTCCCTCTGGGGAAGGTCCAGCCACCTCTCTCTGGCTCCTTTCCTTCCCATGGAACCACACATGGGTCCACACATGGCTATTACCCTTTCAGAGACAGCCTGGGGTAGGCAGCTGGGCAGCTCCAGGCCTACTCTGATGAGGATTCATGGGCATGACCTGGTTCTGGTTTTCCCTGAGTGAGCGAGCATGAGACTGGCACTTTCTTTAAACGTACTGTTTACACCGGAGACTTAGGTTTGGGCAACAGAGAAGCAGGGGAGGGGGCTGGAACATCCGAAGGCTCATGACTTACGTTGGCTAGTTGGGCTTAACTAGGAAGGAGAAAAGAGAGCTCCAGCCAAGTTTATCAAACTTCCATGTATTTGAATCCAGCGCCCACGCCCCAATGAGCTATCAAGCATTCCTCTGTTCTCTTGTGCCATTGTTTCGGCAAGGCTCACATTTATTGGGCCTTGACGTCTGGGAGAGACTTTGTGAAAACCACAAGTGCCTCAGCTATATGGCCGTCTTTCTTCATCTTTTGCTGAAGGAGTCTGAGTAGGGGAGACCCTAGCCTCTTCTGCCAGCTCCAGTCTTTGTTTTTGCACTGGCTTCCTCATGTAAGGGCGGGCGCCACAGGTGGCATTTGCATTTTGCACCCACATTTTGGCTGAAACTGATGGCAGTAACTTCCCAACCTGACTGGGAATGGGGACTTTGAAAAGCTTTTGTGGACAGAGATCTTTGATTTCTTTAGGAGTTATCCCTTAAGTATTATTACTAACTTGATACATTCCAAAAATGTCTCTCCATGCAAGTGGGGTTCTGGAGGGGAGCCCATTTCCATGGATGTACTGGTCTTCCTGCGCACTTCACAAGTGAGCCCCTCGCACTAACAGAACAAGACAGGAATGGGGTGACTAAGCCCCAAAGAGCGCCTCCTAATGTTTCCAAGCAGCGTCTGCCCTTACATGGCGTAAGTGGCAAGAAAGAATACATAAAGGGACAAAGGGAGATAAGAGTTACAGGATTTGGAGAAAAATGAGGGCCAATGTGCTATAAAGAAAGTGAGAGACAGACAGAGACAAGGAGCAGAAGATAAGTTTACATGGGCTGTGGCTAGACTCTGTAGCTCTGTAAGCATCACAGTGCCTCCAGGTACTGGTGCTTCCGCCTTGGGAGGGGCATCTTTCATGAGCTGGGGCCCACGGCCTTAGCACAGCCTCATCACACTCTTGCTGAGTGTCATGAGTGATCAGTTCAACCACAGTGGGTACAGACTCAGATAAGGTCAAAAATGAAAAAGCAGAATGCAGAGAAACCAAGTCATTTCTTTACGTAACCATGTTCAGTATTCATTTCAGGTAAGTCCAATAACATTGGGGATATATGTGCATTATGTGAGTTTTAGGAATTTTACCCCAAAAGGCTTATAAGGATTATAAGATTTGGAGACATGATTCATCTTTGAGATTTGGTGCTGCTGTTGGTCTGCCCCTTTCAGATCACATATCAGAGAGCACCTGATTAGGTGATCAGATGGCTTAATAATGAACCTCATTGCCTAATACCATGATTCATGCTTTACTCAGTAACCATCCCACACTAATTGTCCCCAGGAGATGATGATTTGTCACCTGAAATGAAGGAGGGCACGCCCCAATTTTTAACACTTTCATCTATCCCCCACCCCTAGTCAATTTTAATTTGACTGATTTTATAGCATTTATTAGTGCTTAGTCTTTGCTTTTGGAATAATAAATCTATATGAGTTTCTATAGTTCCTTTTAAAAGGGGTTTATTATATATAGAAAAATTGGTACTGGTCAATGTATAAGATCACTTTCTTAACTGGTAGGAACCCCAAATTAAAAAAAATCCCTTGTTTAGATAATCACATGCCCACTTACCTTAAATGCCATGAACTTATGATACGGTTTAGGAGCCCAAGCATATATCTCCACAGCATTCTTTAAGGCAATCACTAGGAATTTAATCCTTTCATATTTAACTGTAATAGAAAAACTATGAATTAAAAGAGTATACCAACTTGTTCAGGTTTTTGCATTACTGAATGTGTAAACCACGGTATGTAGGTATACATTATAATAATTGAGGGTAATGCTCTTGGTGTGAGATTTGCTCATAGATACGGATTGAACTTTCTTTTAAGTACTCAGTCTATAGAATACTTGTGGCCTTTGGCTTTATACCGAAGCTCTTCATCTGAAGGGTTAGGACTTTCTTTACCCACTAGGTCTAGATGCGAATTATTCATTGTAATAAGAATCTGCATAATGGCTTTCCTGTCCCCTTGCCTGGCTCTCCTACTCACCCACTTGGAAGAAGCTGAGAGCTATGGCCAAATGACAGAAAAATGAGCAAATGGGTAGAGACATAAAGTTTGCCATTTGCTTATTATTCAAATTTGAATTCCAATTACTAGGAATTTTTA
The DNA here is from genome assembly GCF_006229205.1 of Suricata suricatta. Lineage (NCBI taxonomy): Eukaryota > Metazoa > Chordata > Mammalia > Carnivora > Herpestidae > Suricata > Suricata suricatta. The sequence continues at coordinate 93,810,509 of NC_043704.1, read as the reverse complement.
TGTGATTAGTGCCTTTATAAAAAAAGACCTCTCTCCAGACGCTACATGAGGCAGTAGCGAAAGACAGCTGTGTATGAATGAGGAAGCAGGCCCTCACCAGACACCACATCTGCAAGCACCTTGCTCTTGGATTTCCCAGCCCCCTGAATTGTGAGAAATAGATTCTTACTGTTCACCGTATTCGGCTGTAGCAACCCGAGCAGGCTATGAGTGCATGTGGTAGTTATTTAGTTCATAGAACACCTGCACCAACAGAATACTTCTGTCCTAACGGTACTGGACAGCCCAGGGCCACAAACCTAATTCTTGCTCCCTGAGCTCTCCCCCTTCTATTTACATATTCTGTCCTTAATATACTTTCAACTACTTCTACAGCCACTTATTTCCATACTTCTAAATAACATGTTTATAATGTCACTGATTTTTTTCATGATAGAGATTATCTATCGGCTTGAGAGCATGGAAAGGAGTTAACGGATTAGAACTGTCTCCTCTGTGCTTCTCACTCTCAAACACACACATCTCTTCCTCCCCCACACCACCGATACAGTTAGAGTTTATGTTTTTGGTGAAATCAAGATCCCATGTTGAAATTATTCTTGTTCACAGTTGACTCAATAGTATGCCACAATCACATTTCTTGTTTGCTTTTCCATCATTTTTCCCCATTTCTTTACTGTCTAAGTATCTCTCTCTGAGCACATGTAGACTTCCTGCTGGTGCTGCAAATGCCTTGGGTACAGTCAAACATGGCAGGGAATCTATTAGTGACATTTTATTTTTCCTGGAGGCACCCCTTTTGGAGTGCTCCCTTGTGCCACTCGGCTTGGACTGACTTTTCTCTAGACTTATGCAGAGTTATCATCTAAATTTCCTTTACCATCATTCTGGGCATTTTCTTCACCTTTTACCTGGATTCCTAGGTTTATTCCTTTATTTTGGCAGAACACATCAGTCAGTAGTTTCCTGAGAAATAGTGTATGGAACACAAATGCTTTGAGATCCTATACATCTGAAGGTGTCTTCATACAACATTCAAAATTGACTGAGAGTTTGACGGTGTGATGGTTAAGTTATGTGTTACCCTGACTGGCCATAAAGTGCCCAGATATTTGGCCAAACATTGCTCTGGGTGTGTCTGTGAGGGTTTTTCTGGATCATATTAACATCTGAGTGGGTACACCGAGTAAAGCAGGCTGCTCTCCCAATGTGGATGGGCCTCATCCATCAATTACAGGCCTCAAGAGCATAAAAAGATTGAGTGAGAGGACACCTCCTGCTGACTATTGAGCTGGGAAACTGGTCTTTTCCAGACTTGAGATTGGGATTGAAACACCGGCTCTCCTGCGTCTCCAGCTTGCTGACTACAGAGCTTGGGACTTCTCAGCTTCCATAACTGTGTGAGGCAATTTCTTATAATAAACCTCCTTATAGATATGTGTGTGCGTGTGTGTATATACATAGATATGGTATTTATATACATATACACTTGTGTATATGTTTATGTATTTATATGCCTCTTTATACACACACACACACACACACACACACACGTACACATGTACATAAGTGTGTATCCTCTTCTGTTTCTCTGGAGAATCCTGGTTAATACAGATGGTTTATAAAATACTGATTTAAGGCTTTGTTACATCTTCTAGTATTGCTGCTAAATCTCAAGCTACCTAATTCTGTGCCATTGTATATAAACTATTTGTTTATATAATTATAATCTGGACACTTTAAGATCTCCTCATTTCCTGGATACTGAAATGCCACATTACTGTATCTTCCTATGAATCTTTTTTTTTCATTCATTATACCAGGTACTCAGTGAATCCTTTAAAAAATTTTTTTAATGTTTGTTTAATTTTGAGACAGAGAGAGAGCAAGTGAACATACAAGCAGGGGAGGGACAGAGAGAGAGAAAGAGACAGAATCTGAAGCAGGCTCCAGGTGCTGAGCTGTCCGCCCAGAGCCCAGTGTGGGGCTTGAACTCACAAACTGTGAGATCATGACCTGAGCTGAGGTCAGACTTAACCAATTGAGCCACCCAGGTGCCCTTATGTGAATCTTCTAATTTGGGGATTTCAAGTCCTTATTCTAGAAATTTTCTTATATCCCCTTTTTTGATAACTTTCCTCCCTTTCCGTTTCTTATTTTTCTTTTTTTCTTAAAACTCATATTACTTAGATTTTGAAGCACTTGAACTGACCCTTTTACTTTCTTACCTTTTCTCACCCTTTCTTTTTTGTCTTACTTTCTAGGAGACTCCTCATCTTTATCTTCCGATATATCTACTACTTTTCCCTGGCACTTCATGGCACTACTTTCATGGCACTTCAATGTTAATACCTGAACATCTTTTCTTTCTGGCTGTTTAGTTTCTCCAAAGACAAATCCTCCAATCTCTTGCTTGAGAATATAAGTATGGCCGTCAACATTTTGGGAGGTAAATAAGGAAAGAAGGGGTGCGTCTGCATGTGTGCGAGTGTATCTGTCTGTCTGTCTATCCTGGCAATGCCGTATTCCCACAATTCAGGTTGGCTGTGCTAACTTTTCATCCTCTGTTGCAGTTGGGAGGACCTGCTGCTCATCACCCATCCAATAATCCTTCTATTTTCAGTTCCTCCTTCCACCCCCATCTCAGATCCACCGGGGGCCTCAGACCCTGGGCCTTCCCGGGTTCTGTTACGTGGTTGGAGTGATGTTGGTGCTGTTCCCCCCTGCAGATGTAGAACTCAGCATTTCCTGGTCATCTGGGTTAGGTCCTCATCATTCAATTGTTCTTGTTCAATTCTGTCGATATCTCTTGTTTTCCTGGTCTCTCTTCTTCTGATCCCTTATTCTTGTGGGTATATGGCATTTTTATTCTTTTACTGTTATTTAAATGAGTATTTGGAAGGGAGTGGACATAGATGTTTAAACTGGAACATGGGACTTTATTCTGAATGCACTCTTTGAACTTCATCATCTGATATTTTTGGAAATAACCTAAGTATACCTAAAGTGCCAGCAACACCTTAGACTGGCAACAAATGCATCATCCATACCTGACAGGAAAAAAATGGAATAATTTGGACAGAGTAAACAGTTCCATGTCTGGGCACTTACCAACTTTGTAATGTATGCAGCCTTCCAAGTCCCCGACTGTGATCCAGCCTTGTTTCTTTTCTACTTCTGGGTCATTGTGTAGTATTCTGTTTCTTAACCATGAGAGATAGTAAACTCGTAGCTTATTCTTCTTTCCTGTTGAAATAGTAGAGCTGTGATTTCACGCCCCTGTGACAGCCTGTTCTCTCAGTCCTTCCCCAGCTCCATTTTATTTCATTCATTTATTTTTATTTACAGTTGTGTACGGGGTGAAGGCACAAAACCCAGTGTCCCAGGATTGTCAAGCGTTGTCTATGCCGAGATTTGTGGTTAAAACACCTCCAAGTGTTTTGGACAAAGAACCATCTTATAATTTGTCTTTACCTTCAGGCTGTTTCTTATTTGAGCAAGCTGCTCTTACTCTCTCTTCTCAATGCAAAGGGCAGTGTCAAGACCTAATTCTGTAACAAAATAGTTGATCAGAGTTCTAGAACATTCTAGATCTAATTACATGAAGGAGCAAGGAGAACTGGAGATTTTAACATGCTTATGTGACTGCCTTTCCCTTACCTTCTAATCTAAGGACACATGTTAATGGAGAGTTTCTTATTCACCTCCTCTATTACTTTAAAGGTGACAGCTGATATTAGTTTCATTTTACCTAACAACAAAAAGAACTTGGTAAGGAAAATGTCCCTTGGGATGGCTCTTCCTAAGTGATCAGACATTTAGTCCTGTGCGCTCTACTTCTTGATTTCTCTTAGGCATCAAAAGATGTCTTATATTTTACAGATGTGATATATATAAGAAGAAGAACATTTATTTATTTTTTTAACTTTTTAAAAAAATGCTTATTTTTGAGAAAGAGAATGGGGGGAGGTGCAGAGAGAGAAGGGGCAGAAGATCTGAAGCAGGCTCCGTGATGACAACAGTGAGCCTGATGCAGGGCTCAGATTCACGAACTGTGAGGTCATGACCTGAGCCTAAGTCTACTGCTCAACCTACTGAGCCACCCAGGCACCCTGAAAATTTATGTATTTATTATTTTTTTTTAAGTTTGTTTGTTTATTTATTTATAGAGCCTGTGTGCATGAGTGGGGCAGGGGCAGAGAGAGAGGGAGAGAGAGAATCTCAACCAGGCTCTGTGATATCAGTGCCGAGCCCAACGCTGGGCTCGATCTCATGATCCTTCACCTCATGACCTGAGCTGAACCAAGAGTCAGACGCTTACTAGACTGAGCTACCCAGGTGTTCCAGAAGAAAACTTACTAAAGCACTGCACACTGGATTTGACAGGAGAGTGCATGCATAAATTAAGGAAGTGGTGATGCAGTCACTCTTCCGTTTCAGAGCCAGCAGCCCAGAACCGATCCCAATGACTACGATGGGCAGAAAGCCCAGAGCTCCCTCCTTTCTACGCCTGCAGACCGGAGGGCAGCTCCAGAGTCATTTGCTCCTGTTTTCATTTTCTCCTTTCCCCATCTACACTTCATGGTAAGAGGAGATGGTTACGTTTTTTAAGAATGGGGATGTGTCACTCACAACACGATGAAGCCAGAATGTGAACTTTCTGGTATCATTTCCACTTTTGGTAGGTGAGAGACAGTTGCACAGTTTTGAATTAGATTTGCTGGTGGAGCAGTCAAGAAAGCCATTAACAAGAACAAAAGACCACATTGAATTAAACTCCAATGATAATACAAGAACAATTTACTCAGTTAAATCTTATTTGGAGAGAATAAAAAGAAATGAAACTCGTGGGAAAGGGAAAGGAAAGAAGGAATTGTGGCATCAAGTGAAGGCAGTTGTTCAAAATGGAAATACAGTCCAAGAGTTAAACTGTATTCAAGGTTGGACCAGGAACCCTATATCTTCTCTTTGTGAAGTGATGGATGAATCTGGAGCCCTGGTTCTCAGAGTTAGCAGCACATTGGAAACACCACAGGAACCACGGAAGTTACTGGTATCCGGGCCCTCCTCCCAGGCAGTCGGACCCCGCTGGTCTACCGCGTGAAAAGGGATCCTATTTATTAAACTCCTTCAAACATGTCAGAAAGAGCTTTCAATAAATACAGACTCTTTGAGGTTCCATTTTTAACTTTTCAATAATAAGGCCTTTACTTCTGTGTAGCTCCCCACCGCCTTTTCTGAGTCTTTGGGAACCAAATCTCCTTGCAGCTCAATTACCCAATGGACCACCTGCACTTGCTGGCATCGATGGAGCATAAACTACAAGAGTTCTTGAGAGAAGAGAGACCAGAGACATTTCTGCTAACAAGATTTCCCACCCTGAGAAGCCTACCTTTTGATATTCTCCATCTGAGAGTAGGTAGCACTGACTGGAGCTCAGACATCTTTAAAAGATCTCTCTATTCCTGGCAGAGGTTAGAGGCCTATAAACATACAGCCTTTGTGGTCCTTCTGCCTGGTTCAAGATCATGCAGAGGTGCGAGGCTTCCCTTTGGAGGTCACTATGTCCAGAGTTACAAAACCTGAGTGACCTCTCTGGCTATCCTGCTCTAAGTTGTTATGTCGCCGTTAGCTGGGAAGGGCAGAGCTCACTGTTTTTTTCAGAACAGAGGTGACGGTGATAGGGAGAAATCTGTTACAAGACGGCTGACAGGACTGATCGGGGGATTCGAGTCCCTGCCTGAAGACTCCCCTTCCAGGTTTTCTTCCCACCCTGCTTGCTGGCCTGAACAGACAATAAATTGTCCTCTCTGCTTACGTCCAGGGCTCCGACCTCTGGAGAGTGATCTCCTCTGAGCCCACCGGTGTGAAATAAACCTCCTGCCTTCCAAGCTCTCCGAGTGCCGCTTGGTTCTTCTGCCGGGTGATCCAGACCAGATTCCGCGACGGTGGCCTTTCCTGCCTGCGCAGACTCAGAGGCCTCCTCATGCCAGCAACGTACCTGATATCGTCACGAGGACATTCAGCCCTTCTAGCACGTCCATCTGCTGAAATCGCCTCCGGTTGATCAGATTATAGACTTTGCCTTGCCCGCTTCGGTCCAAAAGCATCAGGCCATTTTCCGTTCCCACCAGGAGGTTTACACCTGCAAATTTAAGAAGCACCCCAAGACTGACTTTTTATTGCTCTAACCTTCTGCATCCGCGGTCCCTGTAAAACCTAAGAAACTGTGCCTTGTTACTAGAAACTGACGGGCAAGTCGGTACCATGGTAGGGAGTGCAGAAGTGGAAACCGTGCCGTGGTAACTAAATCACTGCCCTCTAGTAACAAAATTAGTTTTCCTTTATAAAGTGGTAGCAGCATTCATTACATGTGGCCATTTACTACCTAGTATAGAGTCCTTCTTAAGGGACGCCTTGGGCACAGCTCAATTACCTTCTTAAGGGACGCCTTGGGCACAGCTGTGACACTAGAGCAATTACCTGTATTCCTTTCCCATAACACCCATCTCTTTCTGGACTCGCTCTGTAAATCCCACCCACCTCAAGACTTCCGGAAGGTTCAGCCCTGTCCCTGACCATGCAGCGATTTCTAGCCTACCCAACGTCACCGTATAGCAGAGTATCCCCTTTCTATATCCCCACTGGAAGAAAAGCCTTCTTCCTCACACCAAAGCTTACGTGTGTCTCATACCGCCAAGGTTCTGCTGTCTGTCAGAAAAATGACAAACCAATGCAAGTAAAGGTGTTAACAGTCTGCGAGTTGCAGAAATACTGGCTGTAAGGGACCACTCAGGTATCTGAATCTCGCCGGGCCCGTCTCCCATGCAATCATTCCGGTTACAAAAGCGCTAGGAGGTAAGTGGTCTCATCTGAATAGTTGGCATCCTAAAAATTCATCCCTAGACAAATTAACTCCCACCTGCCCCTGTAACTAACACACACACACACACACACACACACACACACACACACACACTGTCCACTGTGTACTGGATGGTACTCACAAACAGGTAACTCTCTAAATTATCTTGCCTTTTGTACATGTATTTTTTTTTGAGTAACATAAATGTCTGTTCTTCTGTCCACAAATTGTTCAGTATCAAACATGGTCACCTTGTCTTCTGTCTCTTCTTCAGAGGACAGACAGAGCCTTACCTCCATCACATCTCCCCTGAAATGGTTTCCAGGCTTCATTCACTTCCCAAACACCTCAAATGTTTCTGCCCTTATAAAATTGTGGTGCCACAAACTAGGCCTACTATTTTATTTTTTTTTATGTTTTTTTTTTTTTTTTGAGAGACAGAGAGAGACAGCATGAGCAGGGGAAGGTCAGAGAGAGAAGGAGACACAGAATCTGAAGCAGACTCCAGGCTCTGAGCTAGCTATCAGCACAGAGCCAGATGCAAGCTCAAACCCATGAACTGTGAGATCATGACCTGAGCTGAAGCCAACTGAGCCACCCAGGTGCCCCAAAGCCTAGTATTTTAGATGGATACAGATGGGCCATGTCCTTCCTTAGTTGACATGTGACATTTGCAGTACCACAGACCAGGACTCTGTTAGAATTTCATCCCTACTATACTGAGTTTGAGGTTAGCTAAAACTTTACCATTTTTATAAGAACTGTAGGTTGATATTTTGAACTAAAAGGAAAAGTTCATCATCTGTTGCCCTTTTCCAGTTTTATCTTGCTACTACTAGCAATTCACTAAAACATTCTAGGCTGGGTTTTCATCTGTGAACAGGGGTTATGCCCAATTCCCCTTGCAGGGTATTGTATAGATCATACAGGCAGAACAGGGCGGGGGGCACATCACACAGTGCTCGGCAGATCACGTGTAGTACATGTTAGCTGGTTAGGTGGTGGACTCTAGCCATCGCTATTATGTGTCGAGGTCATTTCTGAATCTGATCTTGTTATCTTGGGCATTAGGTTATCAGTTCTTTTTTTTTTTTAATGTTTATTTTGAGAGAGAGAGAGAGTGAGCAAGCATGAGAGTGGGGGAGGAACAGACAAAGAGAGAGAGCCTCCCAAGCAGAGCCCAACATGGTGCTTGATCCCATGAACCGTGAGATTGTGACCTGAGCTGAAATCAAGAGTCTGATGCTTAACTGACTGAGTCACCCAGGTGCCTCTATCAATTCTTGCTACATATAAAATTGCTTTTGATTTCTCCTGAGGCCAAGATAATCAATCTCAAGTCGGGACTCTGACACTCCTGATTCAACCATTGCTCTTTGGATGGTAAGCTCCAGAGGCTTTTAATGTTAGAGGATAGATGTATTAAGAAGAAACACTTACCCCAGAGAGCAGCACAAAGTATTTCTGAGTTGAATCGTTTCTTGTATTTTCTGATTTCTGGTGTGTCGCTATGAGGTCGAATGTTGGTTGGGTTTACATTTACCACTGAAATCTTTCTTGCTTCATTGAGTTTGGCCTGCTCTTGCCTAAGAAGTTCGCTAGTAAACAGAGCTTTGAGAAAAAGAATCAGAGAAGTCAGTGGCATCTTAAAAGAGAACCAGTGGAGATATGGAGAAGGTGCTTCAAAACCCTGTGATTTCTCCTTGTTTAGTGTGCATTATCGGAAAGGCACAGAAACTCTGAAACTATGCACATTTTACATTTTTTTTTTTTTTTTTTTTTTTTTTTTAGTAGACTGCATCCACAGAAGCAGTATTTTAACTATTAGTAAACAGACTTAAAGATACTACTTGGGTAGTTTAGAGAATACATATTCATTACACAAATCTGAACACATCACCACCATCTCATAGAACATATGCAGGAAGGATTTACTTTTTAAAATTCCATATCATCAGCTGACCAACTGGCCTAAGTTTCCCCTGATGATTAGTGAGCTGCATAAGTCCAGAAAGCAAGACTCTCCTCTAAATCAGCCAGACCTGTGCGGTAGGAAGCACACACCTAGAACTCAACACAACTCAACGCGCACTTATTAAGTGTCTACTGCGTGCACAGCATTGTACCCAGAAATTGCTTTTGAGAAGTATGTGGTAACTTTGGAGATCTCTGAGGAACAGCTTTTCCCAGGGCCCCTGGATACCTCTGGGTTCCTACCAGAAGCAAAATAGAAGAGATGAAAAAAAATGGGAGACAAAGAAATCTGTTTTAGGATTCCTACAAAAATAATAATAATAAAAACAAAACAAAACAAACGAACAAAAAGAAAACCAACCTCCCTTTAAGAAAGGACCTAAGCAGGAAGTGGCTTAACTACTAACCCAATAATTCATTTCTTTATCAGGTCATACCAGGAAGGAAAATGAAGCTGTTTCTAAAACATCTGGGCCGTTTCACTTACCTGCAGCTGATGATTCTTCATCCTCTTCATCTTCGTCAGTGGGAGATGTCTGGTATACTCTGGGGTCCACAAAGGGGGTGAAGGAAGCCTTCGTGCTGCTCCCCATGCCATACTAATTGGTACACAAGAGGATTAAGAAGAACAGATAAATACTAGAGGAATGAACAATGCTAGGAATGCTTTGCTTGGGCTTTAGAATGATTACAGATTCTTCTATCTATTTAGCTGTCCACACTCTGACCCTTGGAGTTGAGGTGTGCCTCTCTCTCCAGCTTCTCCTGGTACTGGTTACTCACTAGCCATTGTACCTTTGCAGAGCTCCATTAATTGTCAGATTGCAAGAGTTGCAGTGGGCAAATTATATTTTGGACCATTTGGTAAGATGACTGTGATGACAGAGCTTCTCTTTCCCTTGAAGTAACAACAATCTCATTGATCAAATGGCCTTAAGAAAAGCTGACACAATAAACTAAGTAAGCATGTCCACATAGCAGCATTTCATCCTGAACGTCTAGTCCACCAAAGTCTCTTCTTGGAGCCTTTGGGCCCCTGTTAGCTGGCCTGGTGATGCAGCGGGATTGGTGTTGGCTCAAGAAGCCTTAAGATCTTTAATTCAGGGACAGTTTCATCCAGGGATTGAATATTTTTCCTTCCCAGAATGGTCTCTTCAAAAGGATACTGTTATTTGCATGCCTTATGTAGGGACTTCACGAAGATACTAGATTTGTGGGCAATGCACACCTTGAGGGCTTGCTTAAAAAATAAATCCCAATAAAGACACAAAGTCGAACTAGACTAGAGAACAGCAAACTAAGTATCAGGACTTCACGTGGTGAAATTCCATATTTCAGCTTTGCCAAGGAAGGTATAATAACTACTTCCTCATCTGGTCATCTCTGTTTCTTCTACTGTGCTCATGTGCTCTTAGTATCATGCACAGACCTGCATTCAACATAAGAACATCTCCTTTTGGACAAATGTTTTGAACTGGGTTTTCACTTTCTAGCTTTATTTTCAGGTTTCCATTTAAAAATAAAAACATCTCAGGACCCCTAAACACATACGGAGAAAACCACAAAGACCCAATTGATTTCCCCTTCACCTTATGAAATCAAAATGATTTCCCCCTCTACAAGGTAGAACTCCTTCCAGATGGAGAGCTTTCACACACATTCTCTCCTTTGACCTTCAGAAGTCTGGAAGGAGCTGGGGCAGTTAGTAACATTCCCACTTAGAGCTGGAGCCACAGCAGAATTTGAACCTGAATCCAGTTTCATGGGGTTTCTTTTTGGTACCGCTAGAGATGTTCAGGCAGGGAAAACCTGACCCCACTGTGGGGAGCCACGAGAGGATATGCTGCCTTCCATCCCCCTCTGAGTTCTTTCCCTGGAGGCAGAACCCAAAGGGTGTATCACAAAAGGTCAGTGTGTGGACAGCATCAGTGACACCCGTGCATGTGCTTCATAATTACCTTCAGGGCCTCCGTGTGGTTCCGGAAACCTAACCGAGCCCCATGCACTCATCCACTGGTCAGGCTTGGATAACTGCACCTACGTGTACTGCCTAACAGACTGTGTTTATTCAGGCTATTTCCAGGGACTGTTTCTATACAGCAAAGCTAAATATCCCATTTCCACCTTTCCCACACAATTTGGAGTTTAGGAAGATGGACGGTTTGACAGCCTATTTATTGATTTTTGTCTTTCATTTAGCAAAGAATTTCAACCTGATTTTAGGTCAAACTTGGTTTGACTAAATTAACATAAACATGAACCTCAATTGTTGGCCGTGGGAGCCCTATAGGCTAAACTTTCTCTCACTGACCTGGGAGATAGGAAATCCCAGTTCGAGTTCTATATCTGTCACGAATGAGCTGTGTGCCATGGGCAAGTCACTTAGCCTCTCTGAGTCTCAGTACTGTCATATGTAAAAATAGATATTGGGCCCAGGCATCGGGCCGATGGTATCCAAGATCTTTTTGCTGCTGTTTTCATGATTTTCCTCCATTAAAGTATTTGCATAAGTAGTTATATAGCAACCAAACAGACACATTCCAGGTTTCAGGGAGCTTACAAAGCCTTATTCCTGAAGACGGCAGGGTTTCAACCACCCCGCCCCCACCGCCCACCGAGAACAGAGCTGTCATGACTGTCGCTGGACACCTACTTCAGTCCCGGACTCCATCTCCTGCGGATGGGTGGAGACGCGCCCCAAGCCCTCAGTTGGTGTCCCGGCAGGGGAGTGGCTCTGCTGCACCAGGTCTGGGAGGTTGATGTGGCCAGCAAAGCCATTGCTGTCACTGTGGCCAGATCGCTTCTTCTCTCCAGACGTCTGAGGGGGCACAACACATGGGGAGTATTAGAGAGGGATTAGAAAGGGAGGGCAAAGGCCACACAGAGTGGTCACCCCTCACACAGCACAGGCACAGTGGTCCCCGAATGGACCCGCTGGGGTGTGCAAGAAGATAACAGTCACATTTCTATTTTACTAAGAAAATAAAAAAGAAGTTAAACTTTGCTAATACTTAGTATATGGACTGACCAGGTGGCCTTCTGCTGCATGACGGGCAGTCAGGGTCACACAGGAAGTGGGGGTTCCCGTGGGAAGGCAGGACTGCCACATGCAGGTGGAGGCGCTGAGTGCCTGAGGTCTGCATTTGCATGGGTCTCCTCTGCGGTGTGTGTGTGTGTGCCTGTGAGTGCACTGTTAACTGGATTTGCAGGTATATTACTGGCTTACCACGATACAATCCCACAAGACTCGCATGTGACCTAGAATATTGCTGAAATGCTGAGGCTGGTGAGATAATGCTAATAGTCCACACACCGTGTATGCCAAGGAAATGCAGAGATGCTATTTGCCCAAATCACAGGGCTCTTTGTCAGTCATGAGGTCAAAACAATGATTAATTAATCAGACCGGACAAGAGTTTTAAAATAATCTACTGAAATAAACTACAGATTATTTAAAACTACAGCCTTATGTCCACTATCGTTAATTCTGCATCTGTTATAAGCAAGTATGGTGCCTTGCAGTAAAAAATGGAAGTCATTGGGGCAGCTGGGTGGCTCAGTCAGTAAGCGTTGGACTTCGACTCAGGTCATGATCTCACAGTCCGTGGGTTTGAGCCCCGCATCAGGCTCTGTGCTGACAGCTCAGAGCCTGGAGCCTGCTTCAGATTCTGTATGTCCCCCTCTCTCTGATCCTCCCCTGCTCGCACTGTCTCTGTCGCTCAAAAATAAAGAAAAACCATAAAAAATTTTTAAAAAATAGAAGTCATCATGACTAACAAGGAATAGTCAATAATAATGTTTGAATTACTTTGGATAGCATCCCTTTTTAATGTCCTTTCAAGGTATTTTGTAATAGACATAATATGAGCAGTAGGACAAATGCATGATTTAGAAATACACTGTAATGAAGTGGCATGCTCTAAAATTTTTGCAGATAGGATTGTATGATGAAACAAGTTTGGAAACCACTGGCCTGTGGAGCAAAGCTTCCTATCGAAGATCCCAGGGAAGAAATACAGGATTAAAAGACGGCTCTGCTTCCTAGGCCTGGCCAGAATTGTGCTTTCTGATATAACATTTATGCAACTAGCTCACCGAGGTTTCTTAGAGCAGATCTAATTAAGTAATGATTCCCTTCTTTGCCTTTTCTTTCTTTAATTCATTTACCCAATGTTTCTGAGTGACTACTAAGTGTGAAGCGCTTTGAAGGGATCAGCCAGAATCAAGGCAGGCGGACACGCTCCCTGCCTTCTCTGGGGCTGGCTGGCTGGGGCTCGCACGCCTGGCTTCCCCCTTGCAGAGCCTGTCTTTGTCTTGCAGTGACTGCCCTGTATGTGCTTCTGGCTAGAAGTGACAGGAGGCAATTTTGGGGAAACAGATTCCCAAGTTCCTGAAGGGGTGCATGAAACGGCTATTTCCAGGGAACTTAAGAAATAACTGGAAAGCTGTAGTACCCTCTGTCTTGGCAACATGCTCTTAGCCTGCAAACTTCCCCGGAGAGGGGCATTTTCTGGATTCATTTTGTTCATCCACAGCATGTACTAGCGCCTGTTCTCAGAATTGAACGTTTTGTCTTCTCAATGACATTCATAGGGTTCAGTCCTAATTTATCTCACTGTCTCCTATTTTATGTGTATTGGACAGCTTTTCCTTTCTTTTAACTTCTGTTCCAATACTGAAAGACTTTCTAACATTTCCCCTCAATCTCCCAGTAGCATAAATCACACATGGTCTCTTTAGAGTTTTCCGGGCTCTATTCTATCCCCAGCATTCTGGCTCGAGCCAAAAGCTGATGCAGACACACTGGCTAGCAAAGACAGACCTGGGAAAGCTAGCGAGGGGAAACAGCCCAGACAGCAAGAAGCCTGAAGGAATCCAGTGGTGACCCCTGGATCTCCCCACTCTGAGCCATCAGCTTTTTGTCCATTCAGCCAGCTCCTTAGAATTAAATACCTCTGTGAGCCAGGCACTCTGCTGGGAATATAGAGAAAAGGAACAACAGCCTGGCCCTCTAGGACCTCTGGAACAGAGCCCAACGGTTTCTACAGTCTTCACGCCCTCACTGTTCCCATGGGGGTGGGCACTAAGATTTCCCTGAGTAACAACATGTGCCTGGGACCATGCCCAACATGAGATACGGTATTCCACACAGTCCTTCAAATAACGCCACAGGTTAGCTTCCGTTATCCTGACTTCACATAAGGAAAAACTGCAGTGCAGAGGATTCAGCTAACTTGCTCCAAACGACACAGGTTATAAGCACTGAAATCAGGGGCTGTTTGTCGGGAGAGCGCAGGTGCTCTGGGCTGCTGCCGTGATAGGCGGCTCTGCTCTCGGCCGTAGCTGACTGGACCTGAGTGGAGACCTGAGTCAAGTGGGGTCAAATTCCCTTTTACATTTCATGTTGGGTCTGAGAGACACTGGTCAGTCTCTGCCGGGCAGCTGAACGGGGTGGGATGTGGTACATGTGGTACAGGCGATTGGGGGGGGGGGGGGAGGTGAGAGCACCTGCTGGCAGAGGGAGAGAAAGTTGGTCTGTGGAGCAAAAAAAAAAAAAAACAAACAAACAAAAAAAAAACAACACAGGTGAAATTGGAGGGAAAAAAAATGAAGGAAAAGGAGAGACAGGCATGGAGGAAAGCAGAGATGAAGGGAAAGAGAGACAGTGAGAGGGCCAGAGGTAGGCACAAGGAAGCTGCCTGAGCTCCTGGTCCTTTTTAATTTCTGGTTCTGGCCTTGCACAGGGTCCCAACCAACACTTTGTCTTTGGACTCTTTGTATGAAATACCTCTGAATCTCTATTCCCCTATCTCTGATACCTCCCCCACCCTTTTCTCCACCACACTGTAAGCTGCTTTAAGTGGACTGTTTATCCTACTGCTTCAGTAGGAAAGGTGTGATGGACAGAGGCCCATGAAGTCCCAAGAGAGGCTTCAAGGAGAAAGGGAAGGCTGAATCAGACCCACAGGGATCTGCTGGGTGAAGAACGGGCAGCAGGGGAGGTGGGGAAGGGAGGATAGCGCTTCTACAGATGGGTTCCCATGGACAATGTGGTAGATGACAGCCAGTGTGGTGTGTTCGAGAACTAGAAGAGGGAAGGGTCCTCTTGGGCCATAGGTTAGGGGGGGAGTGGAACCACAGGGTGTGCATCGATGGGGCAAATTTGTCTTGGCAGGACTGTGGGTGGTACAGCCATCCTGTCCACTCCCATGACAATGCTGTCTTGAGTGAGTTCTCTTTGTTCATCTTGGGGAACTGAACTATAGCACACTATCAGCTAAGCTGTATTACGAGTTTTTATTTTATTATTATTTTGTCAGGGATATACTTTTATTAGCATTTAACTTTGTGATACCTGTACTTTAAATGGATTCTAACTCAAGGCTATTATGTTAAAAGCCCTTGTATGGACACCAACTTGGCAATACACTATTAATAAAAAAAATAAAAATTAAAAAAAAGCCCACATTTGGGAAAAGTGGCATTTAGAAATTGAGAGACAAAAAGGTTTGGGGGCCCTCAATCTATCAAACTCATACAGGACATGGGTGAGTGCTATTTTTAAAATGATCGGCTATGGCCCTAGAATACTGGGGTGCTTTACATAAATGGAGCCATTTGGATGCGCCTGGCAACTGAATGGAAAATGTGCCTCCCAATATCTTCTCCAAGGTGCTGACTCTGTCATAAAGACTCCAGCAAATTATAAACCACATTAGAAAGCAGAGTCCTTTTATTTGGAATCAGAGAGCAACTCATCAGAACATGTCCCCTCAGGTTTTCTGAGGAGTGACAGCAGCCTTCGATACTTCCATCAGCATTACCCATCCACCACACTGGGAGATTTATATGCCAGCACTCCACGATGCCAGGTTCCACGGCCAAGTCCATTGCTTATTTCAGGCTTACATGATAGGGCTCTTTAAAGCCGACTTCAAAGACTCGGCAAGGCCATATCGTGACATTCTAGCAAGTTGCTTTGTGAACTACTCTTCCAGTTACAGCCCTTCTGCCAATTATTACTGCAAAGGCCGCATTCATCTCACAACCACACTTCCTTCCTTTCTTGGGAGAGCAAAGCCTGCTATTATGGTTTCCCAAGCCATCCTGGCTGTAGAAAGGCAGAAGATATACATTGTTTCAGAGGCTGGAGTCGGAAGGGGTAACAAGTAAAAAGCGTGTGAAATGAAATGAATTACATTTGACCCTTAAGCACGTAGGGGTTAGGGGCACAGCCCCCCGGGTGCAGTTCAAATTCTGAATAGAACTTCTGACTCCCCCGAAGCTTAACTACTAATAGCCCACTGTTGACTGGAAGCCTTATCAATAACCTAAACAGTTGATTCGCACATTTTTGTATATGAATTATACACTGTGTTTTTATAATAAAGTAAGTGAGAGAAAAGAAAATGTTGTTAAGAAAATCATAAGGAGGAGAAAATAGGTTTATAGCATTGGATCGTATTGAAAAAAATCCACATATAAGTAGATCCATACAGTTCACACTTATGTTGCTCAGGTTATCTTATTAGTCATATACTCATGAGTCATATGCTATTATTTATGAAATTTTATAGATGATAACATGGACCCAGGGAGAGACATCAAGTAACTTTTGCCCAATGTTACCAGCTACTGTTTTCCTTCCAAGCAGAGACTTGTCGTCAAACTTGCGTGATGACGACGAAGCGTGAAAGAAGAGAAGACAGATTCTGATTTGTCAAGGCCCTTCTGGCTGGCACAGAGGCAGTGAGGAAGTGCACGTGAAAGCAAGCACATGCCCCCCCCTACTCAAATGAAATGATGTTCCCCAAGTTTAAACAAAGAAAATCAGGAGCACCTGGGTGGCTCAGTCGCTTAAAGGTCCGATTTGGTTTCGGCTTAGGTCACAATCTGATGGTTTGTGAGTTCGAGCCCTGCATCGGGCTCCACACTGACAGTGTAGAGCTTGCCTGGCACTCTCTCTCTTCCTCGCTCTCTGCCCCTCCCCTACTCTCTTTCTCTGTTTCCCTCTCCAAATAAATAAATAAGCTTAAAAAATAAAATAAAAAACCAAAATAAAAGCAATAAGGTACCTTTTAAAGTAGATCTGCATATTTCTTTGTTTTTTTTAAATATATATATATTTTACTGTTTTGATTTATTTTAGAGAGGGAGAGAGACAGCATGAGCAGGGGAAGGTCAGAGAGAGAGGGAGACACAGAATCCCAAGACAGGCTCCAGGCTCTGAGCTAGCTGTCAGCACAGAGCCTGATGCGGGTCTCGAATCTACAAGCCGTGAGATCATGACCTGAGCCGAAGTCAGATGCTTAACCAACTGAGCCACCCAGGCGCCCCTCTTTGCTTTTTTTTAAAAATCAAAATAGCTCAATAGCCTTTTTAATGTTGACTTAACTAAATTTTTTAATGTTTTATTTATTTTTGAAAGAGAGAGACAGGATGAGCAGGGGAGGGTCAGAGAGAGAGAGAGAGAGAGGGAGACGCAGAATCTGAAGATAGTTTCTAGGCTCATGAGCTAGCTGTCAGCACAGAGCCTGACATGGGGCTCGAACCCATGGACCATGAGATCATGTCCTGAGCTGAAGTCGGATGCTCAGCTGACTGAGCCACCTAGGCACCTCAATGTTGATTTAATTAGATAAAATGATATCACCATTTCTTGGAACTTCTAAGCATTTTCGATACATGAACTCCACAAGGATAACACCATGGGGAAAGGAGGCATAGGAAGGCCTCAGATGCTACGGAGTGAGGCCCTTCACTCCTGTTTTGCTGCGGTAGGAAACATCCGGGTTTGCCAGCTTTGTATCCCAGAGCTCAAATTCTATATTCTGATTTGCATAGCTCCTACTGAAGAATCTGGACTAATGTAATTAAGTCTCACTGCAGAAGCTAAGAAGGATACAAGAAAGAAGGCGGTGGACAACTAAAATCACTCAGCCCTTTAGAAGCGCACGTTTTCTGGGGCTCCCTACACCCATGCGCTACGCTGAAAATACACGCTGCCGCCAGCATCCTCTGCGAAAGCTCTGCTATAAATACCACTCAAGGAGCGCACTTCCTCTACAGTTTTTATACCAGCTTACCTCTCTTATCATCAAGGTTCCTTCTCTTGAAATACTGCTGCTGAAAGTGTCCGCGTGAGAAGTCTCCAGCCCGTGCGTGCCGACCATTCCCACATTGTACTGCTCTGTGCTCCCGGGGGCTCCTGTCGGTCTGAGATGGGAAGGAACAGTATTAACAGCAATGTGTGTGTAGGGAACGCCTGCTTCCTGTTTATATTAATTTTTCAAATTGTGGTAAAATATATGTAACTTAAAATTCACCCATTTTAACCATTTCTAAGCGTACAGTGAGTGGTCTTACGTTCTATTCTATTTAATTGTTAATGTGGCACTGATGCCTGAACAGGTGCCCTGTGTCTGCAGCATCCTTTCTTGACCTATTCGGCATGCAGCAGTCCAACTGAGCAAGCTTCTGACTGTCCAAGGGGAAAACTCCACTGCCCTCAGTGTCAGAGCCCCCCGGGGTCTTACAGAGCCTCCAAGACTTCCCTACTCCTTCTCTGACCAGCAGGCACCATGACCTGCACTTTGCATGTGCTGTTCCCTCTGCCTGGAAAACTCCCTCCTACTGTGGTTGCCTCTCCTCTTAGTGATACTTAAGTAATGATCTTTCATCTTAAATGATACTTCCCTTGAGATTTCTTCTCTTACCACCTAGGTTTTATCCCACGAACCCTGTTTCTTTTCATGCTCTGTCTTACTGGTTCTTATCACATTTTGTGATTCTTTCTTTTTTTAGTCTCTTATAACTTTCTGTTTGTCTCATTAGGACATATGCTTGTGAGGGCAGTCCTGTCTCTGCTCATCACTGGATACCCAGCGTAGGGCTGGGCACAGAGTAGGAGTGCAACATACAATCATTTGATAAATGGGTTTTACACTATTTATGGAGAAGAAATATCAATTAAGGGCATTCTGGCTTACTAGGACATCCATTAGCCAGGCTGTTTAAAAATATGCAGCCTTTATAAAACCTCTTTAATTAGTCCACACTGTGGTATATTTTTAGTTTGCTTCTTCTTCTTGTGTTTACAACACAATAGAGAGGGTAACAGGACCTTGTCATACATCCTGAGAGCAGAGACTGATGTTTTCTATGTGCCCTGTAACACAGACCACAAGGTCAAGGGGAACTGAGAGCCAGGTAGGTGAGGTGGCTTGTCCACAGGAGTTCAGTTTCCAATGCAGTCCTCACTGATACCCTGTATCAGCAGCTGCCACTCCTTTAAAGGGGGTTTATTAAAAGAATAAAAAAGGTATTAAGGTTTGTTCCTCTCAATAGGTATATTAATTGTATCTTTTGCTATTTTTTTTTCCTCTTAACTGTTTCCTATGTATTTAAAAAAGACATTTCTGGTCTCCTGGATCCTATCAAAGACCAAGTACTTGATGAAATACTCAAGAAAGAAGATACATGCCAGATTTACGACATCTCTGGGACAGAGGAAGCATATGTTAAGGATCCAAACAAAGAGGTGAAAAAATGAGCAGGTGAGTCTATTCCAAAACAAAACAAAACAATAGCAAGAAGCTTACTTCAAAACTACTAAACTGGAACAGTGGATTGAATGAATCTAAAGATCAGTTAGAACTGATGTATTTGGGGGACACCTGGGAGGCTCAGTCACTTAAGTGACCAACTTCGACTCAGGTCGTGATCTCATGGTTTGTGAGTTCGAGCCCTGAGTTGGGCTCTGTGCTGACAGCCTGGAGCCTGAGCCTGCTTTGGATTCTGTGTCTCCTTCCCTCTCTGCCCCTCCGCCACTCTGTCTCTCTTTCTCTCTCAAAAATAATTAAACATTAAAAAAAAAAAGAACTGACATATTTGGGAAGGAAAAGAAGCAATTTTAATATTTCATTCCCAGAAAGGAGCCATTAATAGTGTTTCAGAGACATGGAACAAGAAGTCACTGCAATGGATGCCTGACATATTGCTAGCTTGGTAAATGAAGATAGTTCTCAAAACTATGATATCGTCACTCATTTATTTGAAATTTTATTTTACCTTATATTTATGTATAAATATATATAAATATGCATTATATATGTATATATGTATGTATGTGTGTGTGTGTGTGTGTGT